>NW_027196829.1:2500-76913 GCF_038502225.1 Cherax quadricarinatus
TATATATATATATATATATACATATATATATATATATATATATATATATATATATATATATATATATATATATATATATAGATATTTATTTTTATAATCCGTAGTCCTTTTTGCTTATATATATTCCCTAATGAATTCTGAATGATTAATTTTTTATTAATTTAGCAGTGGTCAAGCCTGTGTGAGGATGATAGATGGTCTAACAATTATATATATATATATATATATATATATATATATATATATATATATATATATATATATATATATATATATATATATATATATATATATATATATACATATGTATATATGCAAAACAACCACTCTGAAAGAATAGAGAAATTACAAGCGCTTTCGTGACTACTCACATTATCAAGAAACTATGATAGTTCCTTGATAATGTGAATAGTCACGAAAGCGCTTGGAATTTCTCTATTCTTTCAGAGTGGTTGTTTTGCATATTCTAAAATCACCTGTTTACTGTGATCTTATTGCATATATATATATATATATATATATATATATATATATATATATATATATATATATATATATATATATATATATATATATATATATATATATATATATACGTAAAATGAAAGGGGGTAAAGCAGCTGGAACTGATGAGATCATGATAGAAATGTTAAAAGCAGGGGGGGATATAGTGTTGGAGTGGTTGGTACTTTTTTTTAATAAATGTATGAAAGAGGGGAAGGTACCTAGGGATTGGCAGAGAGCATGTATAGTCCCTTTATATAAAGGGAAAGGGGACAAAAGAGACTGTAAAAATTATAGAGGAATAAGCTTACTGAGTATACCAGGAAAAGTGTACGGTAGGGTTATAATTGAAAGAATTAGAGGTAAGACAGAATGTAGGATTGCGGATGAGCAAGGAGGTTTTAGAGTGGGTAGGGGATGTGTAGATCAGGTGTTTACATTGAAGCATATATGTGAACAGTATTTAGATAAAGATAGGGAAGTTTTTATTGCATTTATGGATTTAGAAAAGGCATATGATAGAGTGGATAGAGGAGCAATGTGGCAGATGTTGCAAGTATATGGAATAGGTGGTAAGTTATTAAATGCTGTAAAGAGTTTTTATGAGGATAGTGAGGCTCAGGTTAGGGTGTGTAGAAGAGAGGGAGACTACTTCCCGGTAAAAGTAGGTCTTAGACAGGGATGTGTAATGTCACCATGGTTGTTTAATATATTTATAGATGGGGTTGTAAAGGAAGTAAATGCTAGGGTGTTTGGGAGAGGGGTGGGATTAAATTATGGGGAATCAAATTCAAAATGGGAATTGACACAGTTACTTTTTGCTGATGATACTGTGCTTATGGGAGATTCTAAAGAAAAATTGCAAAGGTTAGTGGATGAGTTTGGGAATGTGTGTAAAGGTAGAAAGTTGAAAGTGAACATAGAAAAGAGTAAGGTGATGAGGGTGTCAAATGATTTAGATAAAGAAAAATTGGATATCAAATTGGGGAGGAGGAGTATGGAAGAAGTGAATGTTTTCAGATACTTGGGAGTTGACGTGTCGGCGGATGGATTTATGAAGGATGAGGTTAATCATAGAATTGATGAGGGAAAAAAGGTGAGTGGTGCGTTGAGGTATATGTGGAGTCAAAAAACGTTATCTATGGAGGCAAAGAAGGGGATGTATGAAAGTATAGTAGTACCAACACTCTTATATGGGTGTGAAGCTTGGGTGGTAAATGCAGCAGCGAGGAGACGGTTGGAGGCAGCGGAGATGTCCTGTTTAAGGGCAATGTGTGGTGTAAATATTATGCAGAAAATTCGGAGTGTGGAAATTAGGAGAAGGTGTGGAGTTAATAAAAGTATTAGTCAGAGGGCAGAAGAGGGGTTGTTGAGGTGGTTTGGTCATTTAGAGAGAATGGATCACAGTAGAATGACATGGAAAGCATATAAATCTATAGGGGAAGGCAGGCGGGGTAGGGGTCGTCCTCGAAAGGGTTGGAGAGAGGGGGTAAAGGAGGTTTTGTGGGTAAGGGGCTTGGACTTCCAGCAAGCCTGCGTGAGCGTGTTAGATAGGAGTGAATGGAGACGAATGGTACTTGGGACCTGACGATCTGTTGGAGTGTGAGCAGGGTAATATTTAGTGAAGGGATTCAGGGAAACCGGTTATTTTCATATAGTCGGACTTGAGTCCTGGAAATGGGAAGTACAATGCCTGCACTTTAAAGGAGGGGTTTGGGATATTGGCAGTTTGGAGGGATATGTTGTGTATCTTTATATGTTTATGCTTCTAGACTGTTGTATTCTGAGCACCTCTGCAAAAACAGTGATAATGTGCGAGTGTGGTGAAAGTGTTGAATGATGATGAAAGTATTTTCTTTTTGGGGATTTTCTTTCTTTTTTGGGTCACCCTGCCTCGGTGGGAGACGGCCGACTTGTTAAAAAAAAAAAAAAAAAAAAAAAAAAAAAAAATATATATATATATATATATATATATATATATATATATATATATATATATATATATATATATATATATATACATATATATCGGCACATATATATATATATATATATATATATATATATATATATATATATATATATATATATATATATATATGTATATTTACATATATATATATATATATATATATATATATATATATATATATATATATATATATATATATATATATATATATTATATAAATATATATTATATATATATATATTATATAAATATATATATATACATATATATATATATATATATATATATATCTATATATATATATATAAATATATATATATATATATATATATATATATATATATATATATATATATATATATATATATATATATATATATTATATAAATATATATATACATATATATATATATATATATATATATATATATATATATATATATATATGAATTTTATATATATATATATATATATATATATATATATATATATATATATATATATATATATATATATATATATATATATATATATCATATTATATATATAAGAGAGTGGTGAAGCAAGTTTTGGAGTGAGATTAACAAGTTAAGGAAGCCTAGAGAACAAATGGATTTGTCAGTGATGAAGAGCCAGTTATGAGAGTGGGGGAAGTTCGTGAGGCAGTAGGTAAAATGAAAGGGGGTAAGACAGCCGGGATTAATGGGATAAAGATAGAAATGTTAAAAGCAGGTGGGGATATAGTTTTGGAGTGGTTGGTGCAATTATTTAATAAATGTATGGAAGAGGGTAAGGTACCTAGGGATTGGCAGAGAGCATGCATAGTTCCTTTGTATAAAGGCAAAGGGGACAAAAGAGAGTGCAAAAATTATAGGGGGATAAGTCTGGTGAGTATACCTGGTAAAGTGTATGATAGAGTTATTATTGAAAGAATTAAAAGTAAGACTGAGAATAGGATAGCAGACGAACAAGGAGGCTTTAGAAAAGGTAGGGGGTGTGTGGACCTGGTGTTTACAGTGAAACATATAAGTGAACAGTATTTAGATAAGGCTAAAGAGGTCATTGTGGCATTTATGGATTTGGAAAAGGCGTATGACAGGGTGGATAGGGGGGCAATGTGGCAGATGTTGCAGGTGTATGGTGTAGGAGGTAGGTTACTGAAAGAGTTTTTACGAGGATAGTGAGGCTCAAGATAGAGTACATAGGAAAGAGGGAAATTGTTTCACAGTAAAAGTAGGCCTTAGACAAGGATGTGTGATGTCACCGTGGTTGTTTAATATATTTATAGATGGGGTTGTGAGAGAAGTTAATGCGAGGGTCTTGACAAGAGGCGTGGAGTTAAAAGATAAAGAATCACACATAAAGTGGGAGTTGTCACAGTTGCTCTTTGCTGATGACACTGTGCTCTTGGGAGATTCTGAAGAGAAGTTGCAGAGATTGGTGGATGAATTTGGTAGGGTGTGAAAAAGAAGAAAATTAAAAGTGAATACAGGAAAGAGAAAGGTTATGATGATAACAAAAATATTAGGTGATGAAAGATTGAATATCAGATTGGAGGGAGAGAGTATGGAGGAAGTGAATGTATTCAGATATTTGGGAGTGGACGTGTCAGCGGATGGGTCTATGAAGGATGAGGTGAATCATAGAATTGATGAGGGGAAAAGGGTGAGTGGTGCACTTAGGAGTCTGTGGAGACAAAGAACTTTGTCCTTGTAGGCAAAGAGAGAAATGTATGAGAGTATAGTTTTACCAACACTCTTATATGGGTGTGAAGCATGGGTGATGAATGTTGCAGCGAGGAGAAGGCTGGAGGCAGTGGAGATGTCATGTCTGAGGGCAATGTCTGGTGTGAATATAATGCAGAGAATTCGTAGTTTGGAAGTAAGGAGGAGGTGCGGGATTACTAAAACTGTTGTCCAGAGGGCTGAGGAAGGGTTGTTGAGGTGGTTCGGACATGTAGAGAGAATGGAGCGAAACAGAATGACTTCAAGAGTGTATCAGTCTGTAGTGGAAGGTTGGAGGGAGGGGGTAAAGGAGGTTTTGCGTGCGAAGGGCTTGGACTTCCAGCAGGCGTGCGTCAGCGTGTTTGATAGGAGTGAATGGAGACAAATGGTTTTTAATACTTGACGTGCTCTTGGAGTGTGAGCAAAGTAACATTTATGAAGGGGTTCAGGGAAACCGGCAGGCCGGACTTGAGTCCTGGAGATGGGAAGTACAGTGCCTTCACTCTGAAGGAGGGGTGTTAATGTTGCAGTTTAAAAACTGTAGTGTAAAGCACCCTTCTGGCAAGACAGTGATGGAATGAATGATGGTGAAAGTTTTTCTTTTTCGGGCCACCCTGCCTTGGTGGGAATCGGCCAGTGTGATAAAAAAGAAATATATATATATATATATATATATATATATATATATATATATATATATATATATATATATATATATATATATATATATATATATATATATATATATATATATTTCAACAAGTCGGTCGTGTCCCACCGAGGCAGGGTGACCCAAAAAAGAAAGAAAATCCCCAAAGAGAAAATACTTTCATCATCATTCAACACTTTCACCACACTCACACATTATCACTGCTTTTGCAGAGGTGCTCAGAATACAACAGCTTAGAAGCATATACGTATAAAAATACACAACATATCCCTCCAAACTGCCAATATCCCAAACCACTCCTTTAAAGTGCAGGCATTGTACTTCCCATTTCCAGGACTCAAGTCCGACTATATGAAAATAACCGGTTTCCCTGAATCCCTTCACTAAATATTACCCTGCTCACACTCCAACAGATCGTGAGGTCCCAAGCATCATTCGTCTCCATTCACTCCTATCTAACACGGTCATGCACGCTTGCTGGAAGTCCAAGCCCCTCGCCCACAAAACCTTCTTTACCCCCTCTTTCCAACCCTTTCGAGGACGACCCCTGCCCCTCTTTCCTTCCCCTATAGATTTATATGCTTTCCATGTCATTCTACTTTGATCCATTCTCTCTAAATGACCAAACCACCTCAACAACCCCTCTTCTGCCCTCTGACTAATGCTTTTATTAACTCCACACCTTCTCCTAATTTCCACACTCCGAATTTTCTGCATAATATTTACACCACACATTGCCCTTAGACAGGACATCTCCACTGCCTCCAACCGTCTCCTCGCTGCTGCATTTACCACCCAAGCTTCACATCCATATAAGAGTGTTGGTACTACTATACTTTCATACATTCCCTTCTTTGCTTCCATAGGTAACGTTTTTTGACTCCACATATACCTCAACTCACCACTCACCTTTTTTCCCTCATCAATTCTATGATTAACCTCATCCTTCCTAAATCCATCCGCCGACACGTCAACTCCCAAGTATCTGAAAACATTCACTTCTTCCATACTCCTCCTCCCCAATTTGATATCCAATTTTTCTTTATCTAAATCATTTGATACCCTCATCACCTTACTCTTTTCTATGTTCACTTTCAACTTTCTACCTTTACACACATTCTCAAACTCATCCACTAACCTTTGCAATTTTTCTTTAGAATCTCCCATAAGCACAGTATCATCAGCAAAAAGTAACTGTGTCAATTCCCATTTTGAATTTGATTCCCCATAATTTAATCCCACCCCTCTCCCGAACACCCTAGCATTTACTTCTTTTACAACCCCATCTATAAATATATTAAACAACCATGGTGACATTACACATCCCTGTCTAAGACCTACTTTTACCGGGAAGTATTCTCCCTCTCTTCTACACACCCTAACCTGAGCCTCACTATCCTCATAAAAGCTCTTTACAGCATTTAGTAACTTACCACATATTCCATAAACTCGCAACATCTGCCACATTGCTCCTCTATCCACTCTATCATATGCCTTTTCTAAATCCATAAATTCAATGAAAACTTCCCTACCTTTATCTAAATACTGTTCACATATATGCTTCAATGCAAACACTTGATCTACACATCCCCTACCCACTCTGAAGCCTCCTTGCTCGTCCGCAATTCTACATTCTGTCTTACCTCTAATTCTTTCAATTATAACCCTACCGTATACGTTTCCTGGTATACTCAGTAAACTTATTCCTCTATAATTTTTACAATCTCTTTTGTCCCCTTTCCCTTTATATAAAGGGACTATACATGCTCTCCGCCAATCCCTAGGTACCTTCCCCTCTTTCATACATTTATTAAACAAAAGAACCAACCACTCCAATACTATATCCCCCCCTGCTTTTAACATTTCTGTCATGATCCCATCAGTTCCAGCTGCTTTACCCCCTTTCATTCTACGTAATGCCTCACGTACCTCCACCACACTTACATTCTGCTCTTATTTACTCCTAAAAAATGGTATACCTCCCTGGCCAGTGCATGAAATTACCGCCTCCCTTTCTTCCTCAACATTTAAAAGTTCCTCAAAATATTCTCGCCATCTACCTAATACCTCCCTCTCCCCATCTACTAACTCCCTTACTCTGTTTTTAACGGACAAATCCATACTTTCCCTAGGCTTTCTTAACTTGTTTAACTCACTCCAAAATTTTTTCTTATTTTCATTAAAATTTCTTGACAGTGCCTCTCCCACTCTTTCATCTGCTCTCATTTTGCAATCTCTCACCACTCTATTCACCTTTCTTTTACTCTCCATATACTCTGCTCTTCTTATAACACTTCTGCTTTGTAAAAACTTCTCGTAAGCTACCTTTTTCTCTTTTATCACACCCTTTACTTCATCATTCCACCAATCACTCCTCTTTCCTCCTGCCCCCACCCTCCTATAACCACAAACTTCTGCCTCACATTCTAATACTGCATTTTTAAAACTATTCCAAACCTCTTCAACCCACCCACTACTCATCTTTGCACTTGCCCACCTTTCTGCCAATAGTCGCTTATATCTCGCCCGAACTTATATATATATATATATATATATATATATATATATATATATATATATATATATGTATATATATATATATATATATATATATATATATATATATATATATATATATATATATATATATATTTATATATATATATTTATTTATATATACATAAATATATTTATATAATATATATATATATATATATATATATATATATATATATATATATATATATATATATATATATATATATATATATATATATATATATATATATATTTATATATATTTATTTATATATACATAAATATATTTATATAATATATATATATATATATATATATATATATATATATATATATATATATATTATATACATATATATATATATTACATTATATAAATATATATATATATATATATATATATATATATATATATATATATATATATATATATATATATATATATATATATATATATATATATATATATATATATATATATATATATATATATATATATATATATATATATATATATATATATATATATATATATATATATTATATTATATAAATATATATATATATATATATATATATATATATATATATATATATATATATATATATATATATATATATATATATATATATATATGTATATTTATCTAAAATATATATATATATATATATATATATATATATATATATATATATATATATATATATATATATATATATAATATATATATATATATATATATATATATATATATATATATATATATATATATAATATATAATATATATATATATATATATACATATATACATATATACATATATATGTATATATATATATATATATATATATATATATATATATATATATATATATATATATATATATATATATATATATATATATATATATATATATATATATATATATATATATATATATATAAATATATATAAATATATATATATTTATAAATATATATAAATATATATATTATTTTTTTATTATCACACCGGCCGATTCCCACCAAGGCAGGGTGGCCCGAAAAAGAAAAACTTTCACCATCATTCACTCCATCACTGTCTTGCCAGAAGGGTGCTTTACACTACAGTTTTTAAACTGCAACATTAACACCCCTCCTTCAGAGTGCAGGCACTGTACTTCCCATCTCCAGGACTCAAGTCCGGCCTGCCGGTTTCCCTGAATCCCTTCATAAATGTTACTTTGCTCACACTCCAACAGCACGTCAAGTATTAAAAACCATTTGTCTCCATTCACTCCTATCAAACACGCTCACACATGCCTGCTGGAAGTCCAAGCCCCTCGCACACAAAACCTCCTTTACCCCCTCCCTCCAACCCTTCCTAGGCCGACCCCTACCCCGCCTTCCTTCCACTACAGACTGATACACTCTTGAAGTCATTCTGTTTCGCTCCATTCTCTCTACATGTCCGAACCACCTCAACAACCCTTCCTCAGCCCTCTGGACAACAGTTTTGGTAATCCCGCACCTCCTCCTAACTTCCAAACTACGAATTCTCTGCATTATATTCACACCACACATTGCCCTCAGACATGACATCTCCACTACCTCCAGCCTTCTCCTCGCTGCAACATTCATCACCCACGCTTCACACCCATATAAGAGCGTTGGTAAAACTATACTCTCATACATTCCCCTCTTTGCCTCCAAGGACAAAGTTCTTTGTCTCCACAGACTCCTAAGTGCACCACTCCCCCTTTTCCCCTCATCAATTCTATGATTCACCTCATCTTTCATAGACCCATCCGCTGACACGTCCACTCCCAAGTATCTGAATACATTCACCTTCTCCATACTCTCTCCCTCCAATCTGATGTCCAATCTTTCATCACCTAATATTTTTTTATCCTCATAACCTTACTCTTTCCTGTATTCACTTTTAATTTTCTTCTTTTGCACACCCTACCAAATTCATCCACCAATCTCTGCAACTTCTCTTCACAATCTCCCAAGAGCACAGTGTCATCAGCAAAGAGCAACTGTGACAACTCCCACTTTATGTGTGATTCCTTATCTTTTAACTCCACGCCTCTTGTCAAGACCCTCGCATTTACTTCTCTTACAACCCCATCTATAAATATATTAAACAACCACGGTGACATCACACATCCCTTTCTAAGGCCTACTTTTACTGGGAAATAATTTCCCTCTTTCCTATGTACTCTAACTTGAGCCTCACTATCCTCGTAAAAACTCTTCACTGCTTTCAGTAACCTACCTCCTACACCATACACCTGCAACATCTGCCACATTGCCCCCCTATCCACCCTGTCATACGCCTTTCCCAAATCCATAAATGCCACAAAGACCTCTTTAGCCTTAACTAAATACTGTTCACTTATATGTTTCACTGTAAACACCTGGTCCACACACCCCCTACCTTTCCTAAAGCCTCCTTGTTCATCTGCTATCCTATTCTAAGTCTTACTTTTAATTCTTTCAATAATGACTCTACCATACACTTTACCAGGTATACTCAACAGACTTATCCCCCTATAATTTTTGCACTCTCTTTTGTCCCCTTTGCCTTTATACAAAGGAACTATGCATGCTCTCTGCCAATCCCTAGGTACCTTACCCTCTTCCATACATTTATTAAATAATTGCAATAACCACTCCAAAATTATATCCCCACCTGCTTTTAACATTTCTATCTTTATCCCATCAATCCCGGCTGCCTTCCCCTTTTTCATTTTACCTACTGCCTCACGAACTTCCCCCACACTCACAACTGGCTCTTCCTCACTCCTACAAGATGTTATTCCTCTTTGCCCTATACACGAAATCACAGCTTCCCTATCTTCATCAACATTTAAAAATTCCTCAAAATATTCCCTCCATCTTCCCAATATCTCTAACTCTCCATTTAATAACTCTCCTCTCCTCTGTTTAACTGACAAATCCATTTGTTCTCTAGGCTTCCTTAACTTGTTAATCTCTCTCCAAAACTTTTTCTTATTTTCAACAAAATTTGTTGATAACATCTCACCCACTCTCTCATTTGCTCTCTTTTTACATTGCTTCACCACTCTCTTAACCTCTCTCTTTTTCTCCATATACTCTTCCCTCCTTGCATCACTTCTACTTTGTAAAAACTTCTCATATGCTAACTTTTTCTCCCTTACTACTCTCTTTACATCATCATTCCACCAATCGCTCCTCTTCCCTCCCGCACCCACTTTCCTGTAACCACAAACTTCTGCTGAACACTCTAACACTACATTTTTAAACCTACCCCATACCTCTTCGACCCCATTGCCTATGCTCTCATTAGCCCATCTATCCTCCAATAGCTGTTTATATCTTTCCCTAACTGCCTCCTCTTTTAGTTTATAAACCTTCACCTCTCTCTTCCCTGATGCTTCTATTCTCCTTGTATCCCATCTACCTTTTACTCTCAGTGTAGCTACAACTAGAAAGTGATCTGATATATCTGTGGCCCCTCTATAAACATGTACATCCTGAAGTCTACTCAACAGTCTTTTATCTACCAATACATAATCCAACAAACTACTGTCATTTCGCCCTACATCATATCTTGTATGCTTATTTATCCTCTTTTTCTTAAAATATGTATTACCTATAACTAAACCCCTTTCTATACAAAGTTCAATCAAAGGGCTCCCATTATCATTTACACCTGGCACCCGAAACTTAAAAACCACACCCTCTCTAAAAGTTTCTCCTACTTTAGCATTCAGGTCCCCTACCACAATTACTCTCTCACTTGGTTCAAAGGCTCCTATACATTCACTTAACATCTCCCAAAATCTCTCTCTCTCCTCTGCATTCCTCTCTTCTCCAGGTGCATACACGCTTATTATGACCCACTTCTCGCATCCAACCTTTACTTTAATCCACATAATTCTTACATTTACACATTCATATTCTCTTTTCTCCTTCCATAACTGATCATTCAACATTACTGCTACCCCTTCCTTTGCTCTAACTCTCTCAGATACTCCAGATTTAATCCCATTTATTTCCCCCCACTGAAACTCTCCTACCCCCTTCAGCTTTGTTTCGCTTAGGGCCAGGACATCCAACTTCTTTTCATTCATAACATCAGCAATCATCTGTTTCTTGTCATCTGCACTACATCCACGCACATTCAAGCATCCCAGTTTTATAAAGTTTTTCTTCTTCTCTTTTTTAGTAAATGTCTACAGGAGAAGGGGTTACTAGCCCATTGCTCCCGGCATTTTAGTCGCCTCATACGACACGCATGGCTTACGGAGAAAAGATTCTTTTCCACTTCCCCATGGACAATAGAAGAAATAAAGAAGAACAAGAGCTATGTAGAAAAAGGAGAAAAACCTAGATGTATGTATATATATATGCATGTGCATGTCTGTGAAGTGTGACCAAAGTGTAAGCTGGAGTAGCGAGATATCCCTGTTATCTAGCGTGTTTATGAGACAGAAAAAGACACAAGCAATCCTACCATCATGCAAAACAGTTACAGGTTTCTGTTTCACAGTCATCTGGCAGGACGGTAGTACTTCCCTGGGTGGTTGCTGTCTACGAACCTATTACCTTAATATATATATATATATATAAGCAATAAGATCACAGTAAACAGGTGATTTCAGAATATGCAAAACCGCCACTGTGAAAGAATAAAGAAATTTCATGCGCTTTCGTGACTACTCACATAATCAAGGAACAATGGTTGTTCCTTGATAATATATATATATATATATATGTATATATATATATATATATATATATATATATATATATATATATATATATATATATATATATATATATATTTATTTTTTTTTTTATTATCACACCGGCCGATTCCCACCAAGGCAGGGTGGCCCGAAAAAGAAAAACTTTCACCATCATTCACTCCATCACTGTCTTGCCAGAAGGGTGCTTTACACTACAGTTTTTAAACTGCAACATTAACACCCCTCCTTCAGAGTGCAGGCACTGTACTTCCCATCTCCAGAACTCAAGTCCGGCCTGCCGGTTTCCCTGAATCCCTTCATAAATGTTACTTTGCTCACACTCCAACAGCACGTCAAGTATTAAAAACCATTTGTCTCCATTCACTCCTATCAAACACGCTCACGCATGCCTGCTGGAAGTCCAAGCCCCTCGCACACAAAACCTCCTTTACCCCCTCCCTCCAACCCTTCCTAGGCCGACCCCTACCCCGCCTTCCTTCCACTACAGACTGATACACTCTTGAAGTCATTCTGTTTCGCTCCATTCTCTCTACATGTCCGAACCACCTCAACAACCCTTCCTCAGCCCTCTGGACAACAGTTTTGGTAATCCCGCACCTCCTCCTAACTTCCAAACTACTAATTCTCTGCATTATATTCACACCACACATTGCCCTCAGACATGACATCTCCACTGCCTCCAGCCTTCTCCTCGCTGCAACATTCATCACCCACGCTTCACACCCATATAAGAGCGTTGGTAAAACTATACTCTCATACATTCCCCTCTTTGCCTCCAAGGACAAAGTTCTTTGTCTCCACAGACTCCTAAGTGCACCACTCACTCTTTTTCCCTCATCAATTCTATGATTCACCTCATCTTTCATAGACCCATCCGCTGACACGTCCACTCCCAAATATCTGAATACGTTCACCTCCTCCATACTCTCTCCCTCCAATCTGATATTCAATCTTTCATCACCTAATCTTTTTGTTATCCTCATAACCTTACTCTTTCCTGTATTCACCTTTAATTTTCTTCTTTTGCACACCCTACCAAATTCATCAACAAGTCGGCCGTCTCCCACCGAGGCAGGGTGACCCAAAAAAGAAAGAAAATCCCCAAAAAGAAAATACTTTCATCATTCAACACTTTCACCTCACTCATAAATAATCACTGTTTTTGCAGAGGTGCTCAGAATACAACAGTTTAGAAGCATATACGTATAAAAATACACAATATATCCCTCCAAGCTGCCAGTATCTCAAACCCCTCCTTTAGAGTGCAGGCATTGTACTTCCCATTTCCAGGACTCAAGTCCGACTATATAAAAATAACCGGTTTCCCTGAATCCCTTCACTAAATATTACCCTGCTCACACTCCAACAGATCGTCAGGTCCTAAATACCATTCGTCTCCATTCACTCCTATCGAACACGCTCATGCACGAAGCTGGAAGTCCAAGCCCCTCGCCCACAAAACCTCCCTTAAGCCTTCCTTCTAACCTTTTTGAGGACGACCCCTAGTCCGCCTTCCTTCCCCTACAGATTTATACGCTCTACATGTCATTCCACTTTGATCCATTCTCTCTAAATGACCAAACCACCTCAACAAACCCTCTTCAGCCCTCTGACTAATGCTTTTATTAACTCCACACCTTCTCCTAATTTCCACACTCCGAATTTTCTGTATAATATTTACACCACACATTGAGAAAAGTTAGATATATCTTATAGTTATGTACTAATTTAAGAATGCTCAATGTTAATTTACGAATGTTCAATGTTAACTTACGAATGCTCAATGTTAACTTACGAATGCTCAATGTTAACTTACGAATGCTCAATGTTAACTTACAAATGCTCAATGTTAACTTACGAATGCTCAATGTTAACTTACGAATGCTCAATGTTAACTTACGAATACTCAATGTTAACTTACGAATGCTCAATGTTAACTTACGAATGCTCAATGTTAACTTACGAATGCTCAATGTTAACTTACGAATGCTCAATGTTAACTTACGAATGCTCAATGTTAACTTACGAATGCTCAATGTTAACTTACGAATGCTCAATGTTAACTTACGAATGCTCAATGTTAACTTACGAATACTCAATGTTAACTTACGAATGCTCAATGGTAACTTGCGAATGCTCAGTGTTAACTTACGAATGCTCAATGTTAATTTAAGTGAAATGTGTTATGCCGTGTTATATTTTTACATGTACTGAATCAGCGTTCACACGTTTTTCTCTGGCATTAAACGTGTTCTGTTTCACTTTGATGTTTAATATTTTCGTTTTAGTTAATGTTGCTAAAGTATTTTTTGTTATTGAGCGGCAACTTTTTGTTACGGTTCCAATTTTGATGTTTGTTGATGTTAGTGATTCTCTGAGCAGCGACGGAATTTTAAATTTTACAAAATTGAAAAATTCTACCGTACTTTTTCTTAGCATTGTGTTTGTCGTATTTGTTACTTGTTTCTTTATAACTTGTACCTAAAACATGTATTTATTTGTAGGAAAATATTTGCGCTTTTTTACGTTTTAGTAATTCTGTGAAGCATACTACAACTAGTACTACTACTAGTACTACTACTAGTACTACTACTAGTACTACTGCTAGTACTACTGCTAGTACTACTGCTAGTACTACTGCTAGTACTACTGCTAGTACTACTGCTAGTACTACCACTACCACCACTACTACCACTGCTGCTGCTGCTGCTACTGCTACTACTGCTACTACTACTACTAGTACTACTACTACTACTACAATTAGTACCACTACTACTTCTACCACCACCACTACCACTACTGCTGCTACTACTACTACTACTACAACTACCACTACTACAGCTGCTGCTGCTACTACTACTACTACTACTACTACTACTACTACTACTACTACTACTACCACCTCTACTACTATGACTACCACTGCTACTACTACCACTACTGCTGCTGCTGCTGCTACTACTACCATTAATACTACTGCTACTACTACTACTATTACCACTACTGCTGTTGCTGCTGTTCCTCTTACTGCAGCTGCTGCTACTGCTTTTAATACAACTACTGCTGCTGCTACTGCTCCTGCTGTCTCTGCTGCTGATAATACTGCAGCTGCTATTGTATAAATATAAATCAAGTTAACAGAAGAGCATATTTTCTTTGCAAAATAAAATAATAGGTATGATACTTTATAAGTATTTCCCCGGTCTTCAGTTTGACATATATCCTTATAACATAACGCAAATAATGTGTTTTTACGTAGTCATGTTCGGCTAGAGTTGGGCTCCTCCAGTATACCCCCTCGAGGAAGGTTCCTTGATGTTGGTGAGGGGCTCTTGATTTAGGGAATTGGATCTGTGTTCCAGTTCCCCGAATTAAGCCTGAATGCCTTCCACCTCCCCCCTCCCCCAGGCGCTGTATAACCCTCCGGGTTTAGCGCTTCCCCCTTGATTACAATAATAATCCTCCAGTACACTCTTGAAAGTGCACACGCTCTACCCACGTACACACACACACACACACACACACACACACACACACACATACACACACACACGCACACACACACACACCTTTCTTAAGGCACTTGTAGAAGGAGAGAGTAGACTTAATATCATTGACAGGTAGATTGGCTAAAGAGGTGTAAGCCAGGAGGGTTATTTTCCGGGCACTCTCTCTCTCTCTGTCACACACACACAATAGGCAGCTAGGAATCTAGTACGTAGCTATTCTAGGAAGAAGGATAAACATAGAACTAGCGAGTGGGCAGTTGAGTCAGCATCAGGTCAAAGTCTGGCCAGTGAACCACATGTGCATTCCGACTGTGCAAACATTCTGAGCACCCAAACGCACGCAAAGCTCACACAGGTGCACTCAAACCCAAAACTAACGCTCACATAAGCGCACACACACACATAGGCCAATTGACACCTGTGATTTGCCAGTGCCCTACCCATTCCTTCCCCTACACCACTCTCTCTTTCCCCTCTCTCCCATTTTCTCGTCCTTTCTCTCCCTTCCCCTATTCATCTCCTCTCTCTTTTCCTTCCTCTCTCCTCTCTCCCTCCTTCCCTTTCCCTCTTTCCCTCTAGCCCCCTTCCTACTCTTTTCTCCACCTCTCCATCACTCTCCTGTCCCCCTCCTTTTCTCCTCCATATCTCTCTCTCTCCACCTCTATTCCCCACCCCACCTCCTTTATCCCTCTTTCTCTAACACACACACACACACACACACACACACACACACACACACACACACACACACACACACACACACACACACACACACACACAGCACACACGCACTATAAAAGCCTAACCCGAAAGAAGTGGGGGCTCAGAGGGGAAATCGAAGGCTCAGGGGATCAGAAGAAGATGGTCCTGGTAAGGAAGAATGGATGGAAGAGCAATGTAAAAGGAATAGGAGAACAAACTAGGTGAGCTTTCTGCAAAAATGGAGAAGAGGATGGAGGCAGAGAAGAAATGGGAGTCACAAGCTAAAGCCGCAGAAGCCAGGATAGAGGACCTATAATATGAGGTACATATGCTGAAGCGAGTTACAGGGCTATATTGCCCAGAGGAGACATGGTATCTGAAGCAGGTACACCCTTATTAAACAAGGAGCCCAGTGGAAATGAAGGAGACAAGACTTATGCGAAGGCCCTATCAGTCCACCAAGCAAGGTCAAGGAATGTAGGGGGAGAGCTGTTTGGAGCAAGGATAGCAGTGAGAGGGGTGAAGGCAGAGAAGGTGACAGGTCCTATGCAGAGGGATGACTATGCCACCAAGAGTTACAGGAAAAAATAAGGGAGACAATGGCTATGTACAAATTGGACCCAGAGACACAGAGGGAAAGGCAATGGGAGGAGGAGAGGGAGAAGCGAGTGTTTGTTCATGGGCTTCAGGAGAACAAAGGGAGGACACACAATGAAAGACAGCAGGAAGAAAAACAGGAGATTGAAAATATCATCAAAGAAATAGGTGAGGAGCATATGACTCAGATAGTAAATTTTCATGGATTTGGTGGGTACTTGAAGGGAAGAAATAGGCCGGTCAAACTGATTTTCAAGATAGAAATGGTGCAGAACAGGATCCTGCAAAAGAAACTATGGCTGAAGGAATCATCAACATACAAGAGGGTGTTCCTAGGCTATGACAGAACAAGACCAGAACGACAGAAGCTGCAGGAGAGGGCACAGAAACGAAAGGGGCTAGGAGAGAGACAAGAACAGTCAGCAGAGGACAACCAGAGCCGTGCAGAGCAACGAGCACAAGCACACACACAACCACCATCAGAACCCCACAGCCAAACACACTATCCCAACACAAACCACAATCCACACTTACAGCCCACTTACAGCCCCCACCCCACAATATGATGTAGTATCCCACAGCACATTACCAGGCCTTCATCCCTTACAGACCCCCAGGAAAGAGTGTTGGAGAGGAAACTGAAGGTATGGTACACCAGTGCTGAGAGAATAATGAATAACTGGGAGGAATGACACGAAACAATCAGAGGCATAACTGGACATCATGGGTCTCACCTAAACCAAGCTCACAGGAATGATAACAGATGTCATATGTCCAATGAAATATCGAATCCTGAGGAAAGACAGAAGGAACAAAGGGGTTGGAGGAGTGGCGCTGCTCATCAAAAACCAATGGGATTTTGATGAGCTGGGTAGAGGAGGCAGAAGAGAAGCAGGCAACTACATAATAGGAACACTTCAGCCTGGAGGTCCCAAAGTGGTAACTGCAGTGATGTATAACCCACGACAGAAAAGCATGAGGCAAAGGCAAGAGTGTGATGAGAGTAACAGGTCGATGGTTGACACACTAGCTGAGGTGGCCAGAAGGGCTCATGCGAGCAGGACAAAGCTACTGATTATGGGTGACTTCAATCACAAAGAAATTGACTGGGAGAACTTGGAGCCACATGGTGAACTAGAAACGTGGAGGGCTAAGATAACGGAGGTGGTACTGGAAAACGTCATGTACTAACACGTAAAGGACACTACCTGAGAGAGAGAGGAAAGGATGTACCAGCAAGACTGGACCTAGTATTCACCTATGTAGTGTAGATATTGAAAGACATCACATATGAAAGACCCTTAAGGGCCAGTGACCACGTGGTTCTAAGCTTCGACTACATAGTTACAAGTGGAGAGGGAAGCTGGAAGTGCAGGACGAACGAAGCCAAACTGCAAGAGAAGGGACTACAGAGGCACTAAGAATTTCCTGCACGAAGTTCAGTGGGACAGAGCACTGGCAGGGAAGTCAGTAAATAAGATGATGGAATATGTGACAATATGCAAGGAAGCCGGGGAGAGGCTTGTACCCACGGATAACAGAAATGACGAGATAGCCAGGATGAGCCCATGGTTCACTCAAAAGAGGATAAGGAGAGCAGTCGTAGAGCCAGAAATTAATATGCACAAGTGAGAAGTGAGGCCCAACAACAACACGAAAATGACAAACCAACTAGAGCCAAATCTGATCTGAAGCTGTTGTACAGCCACATCAGGAGGAAAACAACAGTCAAGGACCAGGTAATCAGGCTGAGGAAGAAAGGAGGAGAGATTACAAGAAAGGACCGAGAAGGAACTGTGGAGCTCAACATGAGATTCCAAGACGTTTTGACAGGGGAGGCAGAAGAGACTCCAGAAAGACAGAGAGGTGGGGTACACCATCAAGTGTTGGATGCAATACATGCAACCGAGGAGGAAGTGAAGAGACTGCTAACAAAGCTAGATAACCATGGATAGCATTTCTCCATGGGTCCTGAGAGAGGGAGCAGAGGCGTTATGTATGCCACGAACAACAATCTTCATCACATCGATGAAAACAGGGCGACTACGTGAGGTATGGAACACAGCAAATGTAGTCCCAATTTTTAAAAAGGGAGACAGACACATAGCACTAAACTATAGTATGCAAGGTCTTGGAGAAGATTATCAGAAGAGTGGTAGAGCACCTAGAAAGGTTTCAGGGACGGGGAAATCCTGCGTCACAAACCTATTGGAGTTCTATGACACGGTGACAGCAGTAAGACAGAAGACAGAGGGGTGGTTAGGTTGCGTTTTCTTGAACTTTAAGAAGGCTTTCGACACACTTCCAAACAAGAGATTATTAGTGCACAAGTTGGAGGACCAGGCAGGCAAAACAGGGAAGGCATTACAATGGATCAGGGAATACCTGTCGGGAGGACATCAGCAAGTCATGGTACATGACGAGGTATCAGAGTGGGCGCCTGTGACGAAAGGGGTTCCACAGGGGCCAGTCCTAGGACCGGTGCTGTTTCTAGTATATGTGAACGACATGACGGAAGGAATAGACTCACAAGATTCCCTGTTTGCAGATGATGTGAAGATGAGAAGAATTCAGTCAGACGAGGACCGAGCAGTACTACAAAGAGATCTGGACAGGCTGCAGGCCTGGTCCAGAAATTGGCTCCTGGAGTTCAACCCCACCAAGTGGAAAGTCATGAAGATTTTGGAATGGCAAAGAAGTCCACAGATGGAGTACAGTGTATTGGGCCACAGACTACAAACCTCACTCAAGGGAAAGCTTCTTTGGGTGAGTACAACACCAGGCACATCTGAGGCGCACATCAACCAAATAACTGCTGCAGCATATGGGTGACTAGCAAACCTAAGAATAGCATTCCGACATCTCAATAAACAATCGTTCAGGACCCTGTACACCGTGTATGTTAGGCCCATACTGGAGTATGCAACACCAGTTTGGAACCCACACCTAACCAAGCATGTAAGGAAATTGGAGAAAATGCAAAGGTTTACAACAAGACTAGTTCCAGAGCTAAGAGGCATGTCCTACGAAGAGAGGTTAAGGGAAATCAACCTGACGACGCTGGAGGACAGGAGAGATAGGGGGGACATGATAACGACATACAAAATACTGAGAGGAATTGACAAGGTGAACAAAGACAGGATGTTCCAGAGATGGGACACAGCAACAAGGGGACACAGTTGGAAGTTGAAGACACAGATGAATCACAGGGATGTTAGGAAGTATTTCTTCTGCCACGGAGTAGTCAGGAAGTGGAATAGCTTGGGAAGCAATGTAGTGGAGGCAGGATCCATACATAGCTTTAAGCAGAGGTATGATAAAGCTCACGGTTCAGGGAGAGTGACCTAGTAGCGACCAGTGAAGAGGCGGGGCCAGGAGCTTGGAATCGACCCCTGCAACCTCAACTAGGTGAGTACACACACACACACACACACACACACACACACACACACACACACACACACATACACACACACACACACACATACACACACACACACATACACACACATACACACACACACACACACACACACACACACACACACACACACACACATACATACACACACACATACATACACACACACATACATACACACACACATATACACACACACACACACACACACACACATACACACACACACACACACACACACACACACACACACACACACACCCACATATATATATATATATATATATATATATATATATATATATATATATATATATATATATATATATATATATATATTGGGTCGGGTGACCCAAAAAGTAAGAAAATCCCCAAAAAGAAAATACTTTCATCATCATTCAACACTTTCACCTCACATATAATCACTGTTTTTGCAGAGGTGCTCAGAATACAACAGTTTAGAAGCATATACGTATAAAGATACACAACATATCCCTCCAAACTGTCAATATCCCAAACCCCTCTAAAGTGCAGGCATTGTACTTCCCATTTCCAGGACTCAAGTCCGGCTATATACAATAACCGGTTTCCCTGAATCCCTTCACTAAATATTACCCTGCTCACACTCCAACAGATCGTCAGGTCCCAAATACCATTCGTCTCCATTCACTCCTATCTAACACGCTCACGCACGCTTGCTGGAAGCCCAAGCCCCTCGCCCACAAAACCTCCTTTACCCCCTCCCTCCAACCCTTTCGAGGACGACCCCTACCTCGCCTTCCTTTCCCTACAGAGTTATACGCTCTCCATGTCATTCTACTTTGATTCATTCTCTCTAAATGACCAAACCACCTCAACAAACCCTCTTCAGCCCTCTGACTAATGCTTTTATTAACTCCACACCTTCTCTTAATTTCCACACTCCGAATTTTCTGTATAATATTACACCACACATTGCCCTTAGACAGGACATCTCCACTGCCTCCAACCGCCTCCTCGCTACAGCATTAACAACCCAAGCTTCACACCCTTATAAGAGTGTTGGTACCACTATACTTTCATACATTCCCTTCTTTGCTTCCATAGATAAGGTTGTCTCCACATATACCTCAAAGTACCACTCACCTTTTATCCTCATCAATTCGATGATTAACCTCATCCTTCATAAATCCATCCGCTGACACGTCAACTCCCAAATATCTGAAAACATTCACTTCTTCCAATCCCCGGAGGTTTCGCAAATGAAAGGTCACACACATGAGCTACTAAGTCTCTGTGAAAAACACACCTTAAGCCAGCAGATAGTGGAGCCAACAAGACTAGAAAACACACTTGACCTTATCTTCACAAATAATGAGGACCTTATAAGAGAATATCAAAAACAACTAATTCCAATCACAACCTAATCGAAGTCCAGACGTACATGCATAGGGGTCCTGATCAGCAGAATGCATGTACCTGTGAAGGTGCCTTCATGAAATACAACTTCAACAACAAGAACATCAACTGGGACCAGGTAAACCATGTCCTAAATGAAACATGTTGGGAAGATATCTTAAATGACATGGATCCCAACCAGTGCCTTGAAAGGATTAACTTCCTGGCAGCTGAAGCATGTTCTAGGCATATTCCCCTAAGAAAGAAGAAGAGCAGGAGTAAACTGGAGAGAGAAAGACGCTCCCTCATCAGAAGACGACGAAAAGTCACTGAGCTCCTCAGGAGTGCTAGAATATCTGATACACGAAAGAAGGCGCTGACCAGGGAAGTGGAAACTATCGAACTTAAGTTAAATGACTCTTACAGGAACCAGGAGAAACAGGAGTCTAAGTTATTAGTGAAATTAAAAGAAATTCGAAATATTTCTTTTCATATGCCAAAAACAAGGCAAATACCACATCTAGTATCGAGCCCTTACTCAGACAGGATGGGACTTACACAGATGACAACAAGGAAATGATTGAAATATTGAAATCCCAGTACGACTCTGTGTTTAGTGAACCACTAATCAGTCTGAGGATCGACGACCCAAATGATTTCTTCATGATTGAGCCTCAAAACTCCATAAATGCATGCCAGATTTCCGACATTACCCTAACTCCAATAGACTTCGGAAAATCCATTGACAACATGCCCATGCACTCAGTGGACTCGTGGAACTTTGTTTTCATTAAGAACTGCAAGAAACCCCTCTCGCGTGCCCTAAGTACACTATGGAGGAGGAGCTTGGACATGGGTGAAATTCCACAGTCACTTAAAACAACGGATATAGCCCCACTCCATAAAGGTGGCAGCAAAGCATTAGCTAAGAACTATAGACCAATAGCTCTGACGTCCCACATCATAAAAATCTTTGAAAGAGTGCTAAGAAGCAGGATTGCAAATCACCTGGATTCCCAAAATCTGCACAATCTAGGGCAACATGGGTTCAGGACAGGTCGCTCATGCCTCTCACAACTACTGGATCACTATGATATGGTCTTGGATGCACTGGAAGAAAATCAGAATGCAGATGTAATATACACAGACTTTGCAAAAGCGTTTGACAAATGCGATCATGGCGTAATAGCCCATAAAATACGTGCTAAAGGAATAACTGGGAAAGTGGGGAGATGGATCTTCAACTTCCTAACAAATCGAACACAAAGAGTTAAATCGGAGGATGCCATAGTGAAGAGCTCTGTTCCACAAGGCACAGTACTCGCCCCCATCTTATTCCTCATCCTCATATCAGACATAGACAGAGATATACACCACAGCACCGTATCATCCTTTGCGGATGATACTAGGATCTGCATGAGGCTGTCATCTGCTGAGGACGAGGTTAACCTCCTAGAAGATATAAACAAAGTTTTCCAGTGGGCAACGGAAAACAATATGATGTTCAATGAGGACAAATTCCAACTACTCCGTTATGGAAAACTGGAGGAGATAATAACTAGAACAGAGTTTACTACAGACTCTGTCCATACAATAGAACGGAAAAATAATGTAAGGGACCTGGGAGTAGTAATGTCTGAGGATCTCACTTTCAAGGATCACATCAGTGCCACGATCACAAGTGCAAAGAAAATGATAGGATGGATAATGAGAACATTCAAAACGAGAGATGCCAAGTCAATGATGATCCTTTTCAAATCACTTGTTCTCTCTAGGCTGGAGTACTGCTGTACATTAATATCTCCATTCAAAGCAGTTGAAATTGCAGATCCAGAGAGTGTACAGAGATCCTTTACTGCACGTACAAGTTCTGTCAAGCTCCTTAACTACTGGGAACGCTTGGAAGCACTTGACTTGTACTCGTTGGAACGCAGGAGAGATATCATAATCTACACTTAGAAAATCCTGGAAGGAATGGTCCCGAATCTGCACACAGAAATCACTCCCTACGAAAGTAAAAGACTTGTCAGGCGATGCAAAATGGCCCCCAATTAAAAGTAGGGGCGCCATTGGTACACTAAGGGAAAACACCATAAGTGTCCAGGGCCCAAGACTTTTCAACAGCCTCCCATCAAGTGTTAGGGGAATTGCCAATAAACCCCTGGCTGCCTTCAAGAGAGACCTAGACAGATACCTAAAGTCAGTGCCGGATCAGCCGGGCTGTGGCTCGTACGTTGGACGGCTTGCGGCCAGCAGTAACAGCCTGGTTGATCAGGCCCTGATCCGCCGGGAGGCCTGGTCATGGACCGGGCCGCGGGGGCATTGATCTCCGGAATAACCTCTAGGTAACCAGGTTCCATACTCCTCCCCTATTTGATATCCAATTTTTCTTTATCTAAATCATTTGATACTCTCATCACCTTACTCTTTTCTATGTTCACTTTCAACTTTCTACCTTTACACACACACCCAAATTCGTCCAATAACCTCTGTAATTTTTCTTTAGAATCACCCATCAGCACAGTATCATCAGCAAAAAGTAACTGTCAACTCCCATTTTGTATTTGATTCCCCATAATTTAATTCCACCCCTCTCCCCAACACCTTAGCATTTACTTCTTTTACAACCCCATCTATAAATATATTAACCATGGTGACATTACACATCCCTGTCTAAGACCTACTTTTACCGGGAAGTATTCTCCCTCTCTTCTACACACCCTAACCTGAGCCTAATTGTCCTCATAAAAACTCGTTACAGCATTTAGTAACTTACCACTTGCAACATCTGCCGCATTGCTCCCCTATCCACTCTATCATATGCCTTTTCTAAATCCATAAATGCAATAAAAACTTCCCTACCTTTATCTAAATACTATTCACATATATGCTTCAATGTAAACACTTGATCTACACATCCCTTACCCACTCTGAAACCTTGCTGATCCGCAATTCTTCATTCTGTCTTACCTCTAATTCTTTCAATAATAACCCTACCATACACTCCTGGTATACTCAGTAAACTAATTCCTCTATAATTTTTGCAATCTCTTTAGTCCCCCTTCTCTTTATATAAAAGGACTGTACATGCTCTCCGCCAATCCTTAGGTACCTTCCCCTATTTCATACATTAATTAAACAAAAATACCAACCACTCCAATACTATATTTCCCCGTGCTTTTAACATTTCTGTCATGATCCCGTCAGTTCCAGCTGCTTTATTCCCTTTCATTCTACCTAAATGCCTCATGCATATATATATATATATATATATATATATATATACATATATATATATATATATATATATATATATATATATATATATATATATATATATATATATATGTATATATATACACACATATGTGTATATACATATGTGTATATATATATATATATATATATATATATATATATATATATATATATATATATATATATATATATATATATATTTTTTTTTATTATTATCACACCGGCCGATTCCCACCAAGGCAGGGTGGCCCGAAAAAGAAAAACTTTCACCATCATTCACTCCATCACTGTCTTGCCAGAAGGGTGCTTTACACTACAGTTTTTAAACTGCAACATTAACACCCCTCCTTCAGAGTGCAGGCACTGTACTTCCCATCTCCAGGACTCAAGTCCGGCCTGCCGGTTTCCCTGAATCCCTTCATAAATGTTACTTTGCTCACACTCCAACAGCACGTCAAGTATTAAAAACCATTTGTCTCCATTCACTCCTATCAAACACGCTCACGCATGCCTGCTGGAAGTCCAAGCCCCTCGCACACAAAACCTCCTTTACCCCCTCCCTCCAACCCTTCCTAGGCCGACCCCTACCCCGCCTTCCTTCCACTACAGACTGATACACTCTTGAAGTCATTCTGTTTCGCTCCATTCTCTCTACATGTCCGAACCACCTCAACAACCCTTCCTCAGCCCTCTGGACAACAGTTTTGGTAATCCCGCACCTCCTCCTAACTTCCAAACTACGAATTCTCTGCATTATATTCACACCACACATTGCCCTCAGACATGACATCTCCACTGCCTCCAGCCTTCTCCTCGCTGCAACATTCATCACCCACGCTTCACACCCATATAAGAGCGTTGGTAAAACTATACTCTCATACATTCCCCTCTTTGCCTCCAAGGACAAAGTTCTTTGTTTCCACAGACTCCTAAGTGCACCACTCACTCTTTTTCCCTCATCAATTCTATGATTCACCTCATCTTTCATAGACCCATCCGCTGACACGTCCACTCCCAAATATCTGAATACGTTCACCTCCTCCATACTCTCTCCCTCCAATCTGATATTCAATCTTTCATCACCTAATCTTTTTGTTATCCTCATAACCTTACTCTTTCCTGTATTCACCTTTAATTTTCTTCTTTTGCACACCCTACCAAATTCATCCACCAATCTCTGCAACTTCTCTTCAGAATCTCCCAAGAGCACAGTGTCATCAGCAAAGAGCAGCTGTGACAACTCCCACTTTGTGTGTGATTCTTTATCTTTTAACTCCACGCCTCTTGCCAAAACCCTCGCATTTACTTCTCTTACAACCCCATCTATAAATATATTAAACAACCACGGTGACATCACACATCCTTGTCTAAGGCCTACTTTTACTGGGAAAAAATTTCCCTCTTTCCTACATACTCTAACTTGAGCCTCACTATCCTCGTAAAAACTCTTCACTGCTTTCAGTAACCTACCTCCTACACCATACACTTGCAACATCTGCCACATTGCCCCCCCTATCCACCCTGTCATACGCCTTTTCCAAATCCATAAATGCCACAAAGACCTCTTTAGCCTTATCTAAATACTGTTCACTTATATGTTTCACTGTAAACACCTGGTCCACACACCCCCTACCTTTCCTAAAGCCTCCTTGTTCATCTGCTATCCTATTCTCCGTCTTACTCTTAATTCTTTCAATTATAACTCTACCATACACTTTACCAGGTACACTCAACAGACTTATCCCCCTATAATTTTTGCACTCTCTTTTATCCCCTTTGCCTTTATACAAAGGAACTATGCATGCTCTCTGCCAATCCCTAGGTACCTTACCCTCTTCCATACATTTATTAAATAATTGCACCAACCACTCCAAAACTATATCCCCACCTGCTTTTAACATTTCTATCTTTATCCCATCAATCCCGGCTGCCTTACCCCCTTTCATTTTACCTACTGCCTCACGAACTTCCCCCACACTCACAACTGGCTCTTCCTCACTCCTACAAGATGTTATTCCTCCTTGCCCTATACACGAAATCACAGCTTCCCTATCTTCATCAACATTTAACAATTCCTCAAAATATTCCTTCCATCTTCCCAATACCTCTAACTCTCCATTTAATAACTCTCCTCTCCTATTTTTAACTGACAAATCCATTTGTTCTCTAGGCTTTCTTAACTTGTTAATCTCACTCCAAAACTTTTTCTTATTTTCAACAAAATTTGTTGATAACATCTCACCCACTCTCTCATTTGCTCTCTTTTTACATGCTTCACCACTCTCTTAACTTCTCTCTTTTTCTCCATATACTCTTCCCTCCTTGCATCACTTCTACTTTGTAAAAACTTCTCATATGCTAACTTTTTCTCCCTTACTACTCTCTTTACATCATCATTCCACCAATCGCTCCTCTTCCCTCCTGCACCCACTTTCCTGTAACCACAAACTTATATATATATATATATATATATATATATATATACACATATATATATATATATGTGTGTGTGTGTATATATATATACACATATATACATATGTGTATATACATATGTGTATATATATATATATATATATATATATATATATATATATATATATATATATATATATATATATATATATATATATATATATTGTGCTGGATGGCCCTTGGTGTTTAGCGCTTCTTTTTTTATAATATATTTTGTGTGCGTGTGTGTGTGTGTGTGTGTGTGTGTGTGTGTGTGTGTGTGTGTGTGTGTGTGTGTGTGTGTGTGTGTGTGTGTGTGCAGAACAACCACTGAGAAAAGAATAGTGATCCTGCAATTGTTTTCGTGATTTCTCACATTATGAAGGAATCATAAAAATGCAAGATAATGTCAGCAGAAGGCATAATAATGCGAGATTACACATTACGGTCAACACACAACACCTTAACTATGATTAAAATATAGCAGAATCAATATTCGTTAAGAAGAATTTTGAATTTAATACGAATGTCAGTTTAGGATTATAAAAAATTAATTTAAAATAATAAAATTTAGGAAGATTTTAAGGTATCGACGAGTCAGAATCTTAAAGGTTGGGTAGAATTTAAGGTGTGTTTGACTGGTCCTTGACCTCCTCACCCTCATCATCATAAAAAGCTCAGGTGTTTTATGTTGAATGTGAAGTGTAATCTCGAACTTATGTGCCTTCTGTTAATCTGCATCTTGTATCGCAAACAAGCAATATAAGATGCAAAACAACCA
Organism: Cherax quadricarinatus; assembly: GCF_038502225.1. NCBI lineage: Eukaryota > Metazoa > Arthropoda > Malacostraca > Decapoda > Parastacidae > Cherax > Cherax quadricarinatus. The sequence goes on from NW_027196829.1 coordinate 30,752, forward strand.
GAGGAACTGAATATCCCTAGGCCTTTCGTGTTGCAATCAACACGTGCAACGTTGCAGAAATGTGTATGAGATCTCGGTAACTGCCAACGGGATTAACAACGCAGTCGGGTATAAGTAGGAGAATTAGAAACAAGGAAATGATCGCTTCCGTTTAGATCAGGAAATACACACCAAGTAAAAAGTCTTCTGCAATAGATGAAGAAATACAAAGACGTGTGTAGGAAAAGAATGCCAGTGTCAAAATGAGTACTTATAACACGATGGGGAAGAGAAGTGAGACATGCCTTGAACTGGTCTCCACGAGTCAATGTACAACCTACCCAAAGGACGTGATGAACATTAAAATAACCTGAAGTGGTGGTGGTATAGACATGAAAAACTAGAATTCAAGATGGTGTGTAGGAGGTGAGGAGACTTTGGCAAATGAGGATGTGAATATATTGAAGGCGGTCAGTACTCTTCACCGGTTTCGTCTCATTGAGAGCAGATATGACTCCAATACTGGGAATCTTTATAGAAGAAACGTTTCGCCATACAGTTGCTTCATCAGTCTTATACGAAGCAGGAAGGTATAAGGAGAGGAGGAGTCCCTCAGCATGGAGTCGATGTGTGCAGTCCATCAGTCTTCAGTGAAGATTCCCATATGTTGCATAAGTGTCTCAATTCTTCAACTTGTGGGTTTCTAAACCATTCATCACATGACTCCCATAGTTTCTGTTTCTGTAGCGGGTTCTATCCCCGTCCGTGGCATGGTTAGTTACTGTAGATTTGGGAGCGACTAGTATCAAAGGCAAGAGTCGAAAGATGTAGGTGAAAAAAAGTAAAGACATTGGTAGTTAGCAAAGGATCAGACGGCAAGAAAGTAGAGGCAACCAGGGAGTAAAAAGCCGGAGAGAGTATAGGAGAGGTAGCGATAGTATGTGTGTGTGAACTGACGTCCACAACTGCCTCTGACCCTGGAAGAGAAAAGGTCTAGACTCAGAGGTGGAAAAATCAAAACGTGGAAGAACAATATACTATAAGGAGTGTTGTTGGCTGTAGGGGTTTTGGACTTCAGGAGGTTTCGACGTTGGAGATGTCGATGTAAAAAATGAAGGTTTATCTGAGGAAAGCTGTGTGGATAGAGGAATTATTGGGGTAGAAGTTGATTGAGAGACAGGAACATCAGAGGTAAGGGATGAAAACAGAGGTGACTGTGGGTTAAGGTACAACAGAAGCTTGAGGGCTTCGAGCCACCCTAGAGTAAGAAAGCCGTGGGATTCTTCCCTGAAGGCAGCGGTGAGAAACAGTCGTAGTATAAGAAAGGCCCTCATCTTTCAGGTAACGGATCTCCGTTTCTCGTAAGATAACCGAGCAACGGCTAGAATATGTAGATGGGCTTCTCCAGAGTTTAGGCAAGTGGGGGTCCGGCTGCAGGATGGATTGTTATGATTGCCTGCGCTACAGTTCGGGCATTCTGCCATAGACGTACAATACTTGGCCAGGTGGCCAAAGCGCTAGCAATTTTTGTACTGCAGCGCCGTAGGAGATAATTTTTGCACTTGTAAACGCTGTCCCGCTTTAAATACAGAGGCCGGAAGCTCTCAGCAGTCAAAGTTTGTTAGTAATACTACAGGTATAACGTCTCCGACTTAGGGCAGGAAAGACAAATTTTGGACTTAACAGCTGGTGAGTTCTTGAGTTTAAATTGTTCCAGAATGTGCAAGTCACGTTGGTTCAACAAGATAATGGTACGCTGAATGAGGACAGTACCATAGCTAGAATAATAATCAAGAAAGGAAAGAGATTGTGAGGTTGCTTAGCATTCTGCACAGAGACAAAGCGCATTCCACTCTTGACGACAAGAAAGAAAACATAATATATAGGTATCGTTGCTGAAGAAAAGAAAAAAATATTCAAGACCGTTCTTGAAATACAGTGGAGGGTAGGAAATTTTCGTACAGCTTGTTTCTGAGGAAAGGTGAGAAAAGGAGCATATTATGGATATAGCTTTCTATGATGGAGTTTTTTTTTCCTTTTGGAAAAAAGGGGGGCAAAGAGGGGGAGTTCCAAGTAAAAACAAAAGGAGCTGGAATATGCCCGGACCCTCGGCGCGGATAGTAGTGCTGATACTCCATGGAACCCACACCCTACCCTACCCTTCATGCGAACCCGGTGCCACCTGCCCAAGACCGTTCTCACTAGCCCCAGACCAATGACACATATTCTAGTTCAATACCAACCAGCTACCAACGGCCTTAGACCAATATCACTAGAATTACAATTAATTTTTTTTATTGAACACTATAAATAATAGACTGAAACACACGTGATTTTGAATAAAATTTAATTTAGTAAAAAATTACGAGAACTGGGTCTGGTGTTAAGGAAAATTTTAGCTTAAAAGCAGATGCTACTCTTTTATATCTTCCGTTTACTTGCCATTAGGCATGAATGTTGGTAGAGTCTTTTCACCCAGCGACGAGTCAACATCGCAACAAAGCACCAGGAAGCGTGTTCATAAAGAGCGTCCTGAGCAAACTACGCATTTGTTAATTACCACTGACTGTGTCTACACTTTATGGTAAGTGTCACGGGAAGCACGAGGGAATACCTTGACACCAGTCATACACCTTCAAAACGGAAGACTCTTAAATGTTATTTATTCGAATAAATTGTTTCATTTCATGAATCATTAAATTTGTTAGGCAGTCATATTAACCTTACATGTAGGGATGAATGATATACTAAAGAAAGAGATTGTAAATATTATGATAGTTGGGGGGAGCATAGAGATCATTGCTCCGTGAAAACTATCTGTGATGACTTGCGGACACCAATGCCTCCTAGTCTGACTGGAAGTGTCGTTAAAGATATATATGTCGTACCGAATAGGCAGTATCTTGGCTTAAATAGCAACGCTCAGCCATATAGGACAAGTGAAAATTTGTGTATGCAATAATTTCGCCAAAATCATTCTGAACCTAACGAAAAAAATATATTTCACTGAATGTTTGTTATATTTTATGTATTAGAAATTTTTGAACTGTAAGGATTAATTGTGAGCAAACAAATCTATATATATATGTCGTGCCGAATAGGCAGAACTTGCGATCTTGGCTTAAATAGCAAGGCTCATCTTGCCATATAGGACAAGTGAAAATTTGTGTATGCAATAATTTCGCCAAAATCATTTTGAACCTAACGAAAAAAATATATTTCACTGTGTTTGTTTAGTATTAAATTTTTGTAAACAAATCTAAAATATATTTAGTTGGGTTAGGCTAAAATAAATTGCGCTTGTTATCATAAGGTTAGGTAAGTTTTCTAAGTTCCTTTTGGTGCAAAATTATAAATTTTTACATCAACATTAATGAAAAAAATATATATTTAAACGTATAAGAGAAAATTTTAGAAAGGACTTAATTTTAAATGAGTTCTTGCTAACTGACCAGTTTTACATATTCGGCACGACATATATATGTATATATATATATATGTATATATATATATATATATATATATATATGTATATATATATATATATATATATATATATATATATATATATATATACAGTTTTTCTACGTGTGGTAAGCTCTTTTAAAAATGAAGTAACTGGTCTTACGTCCAGATATTTGCTAACTCATTACTAGTCATTTTACGATCCACTACCAGACAATTCACTAGTCATGACTAATTAGCCATAACTAATTGATGATGTATCAATTGTCACTGCTACAAATTAAAATTCTTAGCCTTTACATCAAAATATCGTATTTACCAATCTAATTATATTATGATATCCCCTCACAAACTGAAACCTCAAGTTTAGAGATGCACAGTTGATGACGCTTGCATTGCTTTTCACACACACACACACACACACACACACACACACACACACACACACACACACACACACATACACACACACACACACACACCAAATAAAATCTTGTAAGTCACAGTTGTTATAGAGGAAGGCTTCAGTGTACATAAAGGGCTTTAATGTATACAAAGCCAGTATTTTCTGACGTTAAAATTCATCTCATTACTTAAACATTGGTGGTTACAGAGAATCTCACACTGCAACATATTTTAATTGGTAGTATTTTTTACAACATTAACATACAAAGTAAAAAATGTGCAAATATAAAACGCAAAATTTCTACAAAATTACATATTGTACGTTTCAAATATTAGTAAAAATCAGTCACTAGTAAATTAGATGAATATACTGTTAACAAAACGAACACTGGAATTGTTATATGATGGCGAGTTTGTGTCAGAGTAGCACTCAAAAATCAGTAATGTTAATAAATATGTATAAAGGAACTAACAAAAATTGTATCGCCAGAGAAAGAAATCTCGGATTACATTAATTAAAACAAAAACACTGGTCAGCTAAATAGAACAAAATCGTTTTGTTTAAGAGAAAAATTTTTTTGAGAACCGATTTGCTTCAAATATGTAAAATAATATCACAGGTCATGACATATTGCTTCCCAACAGGCTAGACCATTGCAAAATCTTTGAAGATAAAAATTCGGAATCTAGTCTAACCGTGAGAACCGACCTTATCTTTCTGTGTTCTACATTTAATACAATCCATCCCATTTGTACAGGAGTCCTGTTTTAGGCTGTGGACTCTAGCCTTCACTAAGAACAAATCTAATTTGAATAAGCCACCATTATTATTATATAATGAAAGCTTATCATGTTTTATGATAGCTGATTCTACAATGTTTGGTCCAAGTCAAGTGGAACAAGGGACAATGACTTTATCTTCTGGCCAACTTGCCATGTTGTTACAAACTCTAATGTAGCTAAAAATGGAATTGGAATCTTAGGCAGTCCGTATCGAAAATGTGTGTTCTGATATCCTATTATCTAGAGATTTGCCAGTTTGTCCGTCATAAGCTGTACCCATTGCAAACAATTCTATATACAGATCCGATGCAATGTTGTGGAGAATTCTTTATCAGAATGCTTTCAACAGTCTAAGCATTCTTAAAAACTACTTGTATGTTAAATCTTTTAAGAACATTCAGCAGGACATATAAATTCTCATTTTATGAGAGAACCAACACATTTTTTTATCTGAGGTGTTACACTAGATTTAGTCCTATGATAAGTTTTTCTAGCTGCCAGCAACGCTTATTTCACAAAATCTCTTGGGTATCGCAGTTTCATGGCAATATCAAATATTTTCCTAATTTCATCATCTAGATATTACGGGCTACTTACTCGGTAAGATCTAGGAAACATGGTCAGAAAGACGCTCCTTCTTACTTTGATTTCAACCACCATGAGACCAGAGTAAAAAGGACTGCCCAAGATTCCAATGCCATGTTTAGCTAAATTGGAGTCGGTGATGACATGGCAAATTGGCCGGAAGCTAAAGTCATTGTCTCTTGTTCCACTTGGCTTGGACGAAACATTATAGAATCGGATATCATAAAACATGATAAACTTCCATTATATAATAATAGTGGTGCCTTATTCAAATCAGATAAGTTCATCATGGAGGCTATAGTCCTTAGCCTGAAACAGGACTTCTATACAAATCGATTGTATTCAGTGTAGCACAAAGAGGGATAGTGTCGGTTTTGATAGGCCAAAGTCTTACTAAGAACCTTGTGGGATGAAAATATAATCTAACTGTGGCCATTGTACCTATGGGTAAACTTGGTAAACTACATATGTCTCCCCTTTAAATGAGTTTTCCTTTATATGAGTCACGCTGATTATTATTATTATTATAATCAAAAAGAAGCGCTAAGCCACAAGGACTATACAGAGCTGCAGGGCAGGAAGGAAGCGAGGGCATCAGGTGGCAAAAGGGAGATTTATGAGTAATAGGTTATGGATAACAGCGGGGTAGTGGATGGTGAAAGGGTAAAGGGCAGCAAGAGACTGAACTAGAAAGGGCTGAGGGGAGTGCGAAAAGTATCATCAGAACTTGTGGAGTAAATCAGTCGTTGTCAAGAAGTCAATGAGAGAGTCAGGATTAAAGGAGGGTCCATCAGCAAGAAGGGAAGGTAAGGAGAGAGTAGTAGAACGAAGACGACGTTGGAGGTAAATTCTGCGTGCTGCTTGATAGAGAGGGCAGTCTAACAGAATGTGGCTAATCGATACTGGAACTTGACACTGCTCACAGAGAGGAACAGGGTGCCTCTCCATGAGATACCCATGAGTAAGACGAGTGTGGCCAATGCGAAGGCTGGAGAGAGTGGTCTCCCAACCTCGGCATTGATGACAAGAAGACGGCCAGTAACCTATGCTCGGTTTAATAGAATGAAGTTTGTTACCGAGCAGAGTTGACCAACGTTGTTGCCAACGGGTGCGAAGGTGGTAGCTATTGCAGCAAAATAGTCCAGAAATGGAACACCTCTACAGGAAATTGGTAGGTCATGTACTGCTGACCGCGCAGCAGTGTCTGCCTGTTCATTGCCCTGTACGTCGACATGACCAGGGACCCAACAAAAAACAATATCTTTATGTTTGGTAGAGATACGGCGTAGCCAAAGTTGGATACGGAGAACTAGGGGATGAGATGTATCAAATTTTCGTATAGCCTGTAGAGCACTAAGGGAGTCTGAGACTACTACAAATGATGGCACAGGCATAGATGCGATACGAATAAGTGCTGCAAGAATGGCATACAGTTCAGCTGTAAAAATGATAGCTGAAGATAGTAAATGCCCCCGAACGACGCTGTCCGGAAACACTGCTGCGAATCCGACGCCGTCTGAAGACTTAGAGCCATCTGTGTACACAGCGGTGGCATGAGAATGGGAGTGGAAGTGATCAAGAAAAAGAGAGCGGCAAGCCACCGTAGGCAGTTGAGCTTTCGAGCAAGGGAGTGAGAAAGAACAGACCCGAACAGCTGGAACTTCCCAGGGGGGTAGGGAAAAGTGAGATGCTACATGAACATATAAAGGTGGTAACTGAAGGGAACACAAGAGTGAATGTAGGCGAAGAGAAAAGGGATGGAGCAAACAGGGGCGGCGAACGAATAAAGAATGTCTACTAATATCGGTGACCATTCTATAAATGGAAGGATTGTGTAGATCGTGAGAGCGTACATACTAGCGAAGGCAATGAGCATCACGGCGATCAGACAAGGATGGAACATTCGCTTCTGCATAGAGGCTCTCAATAGGGGAAGAGCGAGAAGCACCAAGGCACAAACGTAATCCTTGGTGATGGATAGAGTTAAGGCTAGAGAGAGTAGCAGGAGAGGCTGCGGAATAAATCTGGTCACCATAATCGAGTTTGGATAAAACGAGGGCTGAATGTAGGCGAAGCAGAGTTCGACGATCAGCTCCCCAGGAAAGATGAGCAAGGGTTTTAAGGTTTAGCCGGCTGTGACAAGTTACCTTCAGAGAGGTAATGTGAGGTTTCCAGGAAAACCTACGGTCAAAGAGAAGGCCTAGAAACCTGACTGTATCACGTTCGGGGATACGGGAGCCATAGAGATACAAAGGATGATCGGAGATAACAGAGCGTCTAGTGAAAGTAATTTGGTGAGTTTTGGTACTTGAAAATTTAAACCCATGCGTGGTGGCCCAAGTAGAAACACGGTCGACCGCATGCTGGAGAGAAACTGCAATAAGATGACAGTCAGCGCCTGCACAAGCAATAGCGAAGTCATCAACATAGAGTGATGACCAAATATTGGGTGGAAGAACAGATGCCAAATCATTTATAGCAAGGAGAAAAAGTGTTGTGCTTAGAACACATCCCTGAGGGACACCTTCAGCTTGGACGAAGTCCGGGGAAAGAACATTATTGACTCGAACACGGAAATGTCTGTCAGTTAAAAAGTTTTTAAGGAAGGATGGTAGATTGCCTCGGAGGCCTAAGGAATGGGCTTGGGCCAAAATATTATACCTCCAAGTTGTGTCATATGTCTTCTCAAGGTCAAAAAATATGGCAATAACTGTGTGATTATTCGCAAAGGCATTACGAACATGCGTATCCAAGCGTAGTAAGGGATCTATGGTAGAACGACCCTTACGAAAGCCATATTGACTAGCGGAGAGACTGTTGTGTGTCTCTAAATACCACATTAAATGTCGATTTACGAGACGTTCCATCACTTTGCAAACTGCACTAGTAAGAGCGATGGGACGATAGTGGGAGGCTGACCGATGTAAATGTTGTAACATACGAATATGAATGTCGTCAGGCCCAGCTGCCGATGATCGGCAAGCTGAGAGCGTTGCCTCTAGTTCTTGAAGTGTAAAAGGCACATTATACTGTTCTCTGAGAGAAGAAAAGTCCAAGGGTACTAACTCTCTGGCAGACTTTGAGGAAAGAAACGAGGGGCATAGATGGAGCCCTCGGGAAATACTGACCAGATGTGTGCCAAGTTCAATGGCAACGTCGAGAGGGTTTGCTACATCAACACCAGCAACCCGTAGAACAGTAGCCGGGTCAGGAGAATATTTACCACTCAATTTCCTCACTTTTTTCCAGACTGCACTCATAGAAGAAGCAGAGGTGATGGTGGAAACATAGTCTCGCCAACAAGTGCGTTTAGCTTCATGGATGACACGGCGAGTGATCACACGCTTCTGCTTAAAATCAAGAAGTCTCTCAGTGGTTCTATTGTACCGGTACCTGCCCCATGCAGCGCGTTTCAAACATACGGCACGAGCACAAGCAGGAGACCACCAAGGCACGCACTTCTGAGAATGCCTGCCTGAGGTTTGGGGTATAGAATGAGAAGCTGCGGTATAAACTGACGTCGAGAAGATGTGTAGGAACTCATCAATGGAGGATGAAGAAGGAACCTCACTAAAAGCAGTGAGGTGTGAGTAAAGATTCCAATTTGCCTGATCAAATTGCCAGCGAGGGCTACGGAAAGGTGGTGAATAGGAAGGAGAAGTAAGAATGATTGGAAAATGATCGCTGTCATGTAAGTCCGGTAGAACAGACCAGGTGAAGTCTAGTGCAGTGGAGGAAGAGCAGACTGATAGATCGATGCAAGAGGAGTATGAGTACGAGGATCAAAATGGGTGGGAGTACCCGTATTTAAAACATGGAGGGGGTGAGAGGCGAGAAAAGCCTCCAACTGGATGCCACGTGAGTCACAATGAGACCCCCCCAGAGGAAATGGTGGGCATTAAAATCACCAAGTAACAGAAGTGGTGGTGGTAAGGATGAAACAAGAAAGGCAAAGTCTGGGATAGAAAATGCTCGAGAAGGAGAGAGATATAAAGAACATATTGTAAACCACTTATTCAAGGGGATACGGGCTGCAGTGTAATGCAGCGAGGTATGGACAAATAGTTGACAGTACGGAATATCATTGCGTAGAAGAAGGGCACTTTCATTAAAGGTCCCATCTGAGAAAGGATCCGAAGAATACAATAAATTATAGCCTGAGATAGGTTGGAAAACAGCCGAGTGTAATTTTGGTTCTTGTAAGCAAGCATCAACAGGAGAAAACCTGGAAAGCAACATCTGAAGCTCACCCCGATTACCCCTGAGGCTGCGGATATTCCACTGTAAATAGGCCATGGTTGGCATTGAAGAAAATACCAGGAATCTGTAGGTAAAGGCACCTACGGACTAGAGGGGTTAGAAAAGTCAACGTGTGGTGGCATTGGAAGACATTCAAGCAGCGAAGGAACGGAGCGTTGCGAAGAATGGGGTTGTGAAGATGGAGGAGAGGGAAGAGAAGGAACAGGAAGTGAATCAGTGTCCATTGAAGGTTTAGTCTCTGCAATATATTCTGAAATGGCTTCAAGTGTTTCTGAATTCAAAGATGTATGGGAGACCATATTGGAGATAGAAGGAGGAGGGTGAGTAAAGATTGGGACAGTAATGGACTGTACCAAAGTAGAGGGGGAGGGAAGAGTGTAAGGGACTGGAGATGAAGTGTGGGGGGGGACAGAAGAGGCAGAAACCTGGGAGGTGTCAGAAGAGGGAGAAACTTGGGAGGGGACGGGGGTGGAAGGCATAGTACGAGGAGGAGGGTGAATCTCCACACTTGTAATAGAGCCAGAGAGAGGGGAAGAACTAGGTACAGAGACTGGAAAGGTAAAGTGTGGAGGTGGAAGAAGGGAAGGAAGGGGCAAAGAAGATTTGAGCAATGTGGATTTTTTGGACTTCTGAGAAGTAGAGGGGCGATTGGTAGTAGGTGTCGTACTGAGGAAGGACGCGAAGATGTGAGAACAGACTGAGTTATAGTCGGGACGTCAGAGCCAAGGACAGCAAAAGGATTAGATGCCGGAGTGGCTATGGGAAGGGTAGCAACAGAGGAGGCTGCAGAAGATGGGACCCCAGAAGTAGGGAGATGTTTGGAAACACGAGAATAAGAAACACGGGGTAGTCTCCCTTGGAGGTGGAGATGAGTAACTGCCATAGCATAAGGGAGACCTTGCCTCTTTGAGGCAACGAATTTCACGTTCATTTAAGTAGACCTGGCAACGGCGGGAGTACGAAGGGTGAGCTTCATTACAATTAAGGCAAGATGGAGGTTGACTGCAAGATGTATTAGAATGGTCGTCGGCACCACAGACTGGGTATTCGGCCATAGATCTGCAATATTTCGCTGGGTGGCCAAAACGCCAGCAATTTCTACATTGTTGCGGTGTAGGTATCACCTTTCAAACTTGTAACCGATGTCCCGCGACATATACAGAGGACGGGAGTTCTCGGCTCTCAAAAGTTCAACGAGCCACATTGCAAGGGTAACGTCTCCGCCCCTGGGCAGGAAGGACATAAGTGTCTACTTTGAGGATTGGGAGATCCTGAAGTTCCAGCTGTTCAAGAATGTCATTGCCACATGACTGGAAATTCTGTTGGACTATGGTATGGGGCAGAATGACAGTATCACTACAAGAATTGAGAGAAAGATGTTTTTCAATAGTGATAGGAGTAGTATCGATATTCGAAAGGAGAGAAAGATCATGAGCTTGGGTAGCATTCTGGACAGTGACGATGCGCGTACCGCTCTTGAGAGCATGAAATGAAATATCTCTACCAACATGACGCAGGAGCGCTTTGCCAATACTATGGTCAGAAAGGTAGGCAGAAGAAGTCGGTCTTAAAGTAAAGAATTTAGTCCATTGTGTGGTCCGAAACTGAGCGTGGAGAGGGAGTGCTTGACGTGTCTGTCTTTTCCGAGTAGAATGGGAAGGTAACGAAGGAGCATCATCAGGAGATTGACGTTGGCGTTTAGGAGTAGGACCGGAGTTGGTCCGGCGGGAAATGGGCGGGCGATTCGAAAATTGCCGTACCGTAGAGGGAGAAGCCGGAAGCATAGTCAAAGGAGAGCGGAGTTCAGACAAATCGAAGGAGTCAGTCGAAGCCCCGGTACCTGAAGCAGGTGAGGAAACAGCACCAGCAAGAGGTACAGGGGCATCAGGAGTGTCCGAAGAGTGGTCTAAACACAAGGCAGGGTCAGAATGGGGTGCGGTATCAAGAAGGGGCCCGGGAGTAGTGGGTTCATGGATTGGGTTCTCCATGGTTAGGTTACTCCTTTGCTTTTTGTTTTTAAGAAAAAAAAAAGAAAGAAGAAAAGAAAATAAAAATAAAAAAAAGCATAAAAAAAGGGGGGAGTGGGGAGGAATAGTTCCTAGGAGGAATGAAAGGGCTGGAAATCTCCCTCCGTGCCCAAGAGGACCTCAGCACCGCTAGTAGCGCAGATGCAGCATGGAACCCGTGCCATACCCTACCCTTCATGCCAGTAAACCAGCAATCTGGGATAGCAACCTCACATCTGCCGAGCTACCTTGGTCGACAAAAGAGAGGGCGGCCGGATATCTGCCACAAAGCATACCTCCTTCGGCCACCACCCCCGGAATCCGAAAGGTGGCTTCCAGAGATACACCCATCGCCCGAAAGACACCCAAAGCTACTCCGGGATACCGGAGAGGGATTGGGATATCCCCAGGCGATCCAGATTCCACGGCAAACTACGCCACCGTCAAGAACCTCAATGGAATGGGATGGACCCCGGTGTCCTTTCCCTACCTAGGAACTAGCGCGCCTGTGGGAGAAATCCCAAAGGCCAAAAAGAGGAAGGGCAAAAGGGAGGGGTGGGGAGGAGGAGGAGGAATGGAAAAAGGGGAGGATGGGGAGGATGGGATAGGGGAGGGGAGAATGGGGGGTAATTAGGTTCGGTCTGAGGAAGAAGACCGACAGGGCTAATTCCTCAGGCCAAGAGCCTCTTCACCACGCCAAGGAGCCCCCCTTGAAGAGGAGTCATGCTGAACAGTTTATAAGGTATGGAAAATAGCCAGACAGTTGCCAGATATTAATATTTAGAATATTTAGCCTTTTACATCATGTCGAAGTTGATGGAATTTTTGATGACTGTCGTGCCACTAATTGTTAGGCTCGTCGTGCTGCCACGATAATTAACAGTACTTGTGGGATGTCGGTCTTATAATGCTTTGAAAATAGTCAACTTTCCAGGCAGTAGGAAGTGACATAAGTGGCACCCTTGGGCTCTTACTTTCTCTTTCCCTCCTCCCTCACTCTAGCAAAAACACTAACTCTGTTTTTGCTCTGATTTTATCTTTCATGCAACATTGCAAGATCCTGTGTGTTGATTCCAACACGAAATGCCTAGAACTATCTTTCAACTCCCTCGTGGTTGTTTAGCGTCTTGCATAGCTTTTTTGCGATTTTTGGCATTTATATATATAAATATATATATATATATATATATATATATATATATATATATATATATATATATATATATATATATATATATATATATATATATATATATATATATATATATATATATATATATATATATATATATATATATATATGCAAAACAACCACTCTGAAAGAATAGAGAAATTCCAAGCGCTTTCGTGACTACTCACATTATCAAGGAACTATGAAAGTAAAGCATCCAAGGAAGCTATATAAGGGGTCTGGCCGGCACCTCACTATCAGATCCCACAACGGTTTAAACACCTGACGCGCGCCGACCCAACTTGGATAGGTCCTTGGCACAACTCACCCCACAAACTATTCTACCCAAGAAATAAGAAATTTTAAAGATTATTTGTCCAGTGTATTATTAAATTCTTCCCAAATTCTATTAATTATAAATGGATCTAATTTATATAAACCAAAGGAAATATTCATATTATTGTCAAAACTGCTTTTTATGAAACAAGATTCAATTATATTCCTGTCGACCATGGACTTGATTGATACTACTTTCTCAACTTTTTGAAAATCAATTGGATGGTTAAAATCTCTTACATGAATAAATAGAGCATTGGAATCTTGTCCAGTTCTAATGCTATATTTATGTTGTTTTAATCTTAGTTCGAGATTTTTACCAGTTTGACCGTAATAAACTTTATCGCAAATTTTACAAGGAATCTTATAGACACATCCATCAGCATTTTGGGGGGAATTCTTTATCAAAAGTTTTTTTACTGTATCAAGATTTTTGAATACAACTTTAATATTAAAAGTCTTAAGAAGAGAAGGCATATCAACCAAGTTTTCATGGTAAGGGAGAATCAACATATTTTTAGTTGAATAAGGCTGGTTGTCCCTTTTTGGATTGTAAAAAGTATTTCTAGCAACTTTAAAAGATTTATCAATTACATTTCTTGGGTATTTTAAATCATTACCTATTTCATAAATTTTGGATATTTCCTCATCTATGAACTCAGGACTACAAATTCGTAAAGCTCTCAGAAACATTGATGAGAAAACAGACAGTTTGACTCTATCTTGATGCGAGGAATAATAGTGGACATAGGAACAGTTATTAGTAGGTTTTCTGTAAATTTTAAATTTGAATTCATTATTACCCTTAATAATTAAAACATCTAGAAAAGGCAATGAGTTATTTTCTTCAAACTCAACAGTAAAGTTTATTGAATGGGCTAAGCTATTTAATTTTCCAAGGAAATGGTGTATATCTACATTTTTGGGCATAAGACACAAAATATCATCAACATATCTGAACCATTTAGCTCTATTAGGGAGGATTGTGTTAAGTAACCTTGTTTCAAAAAATTCCATGTATAGGTTACTAAGAACAGGTGAAAGAGGATTTCCCATTGCCATACCAAACTTCTGAGTGTAAAATTTATCATTAAATACAAATTTTGCATCAACAATGCAAAGTTTAATAAGTTTAATGATAGTAGGAACTGGCAATGGTAAATCATAGTTAACGAGTTCTTCAGATAAGAAACTTAATAAATCATCAACAGGAACTTTCGTAAACAAGGAAGTAACATCAAAACTAACCATGTTAAAATAATTTAAGTCAGTCAAGGAGCTTAATTTATCAACCAAGTCTATGTTGTTTTAAGTTAGAAATTTTGCCAACAATAGGGCTCAAAATATCAACAAGCCATTATAAATTATCCAAATGGCTTGTTGATATTTTGAGCCCTATTGTTGGCTGTGATTTCGTGTATAGGGTAAGGAGGAATAACATCTTGTAGGAGTGAGGAAGAGCCAGTTGTGAGTGTGGGGGAAGTTCGTGAGCCAGTAGGTAAAATGAAAGGGGGTAAGGCAGCCGGAATTGATGGGATAAAGATAGAAATGCTAAAAGCAGGTGGGGATATAGTTTTGGAGTGGTTGGTGCAATTATTTAATAAATGTATGGAAGAGGGTAAGGTACCTAGGGATTGGCAGAGAGCATGCATAGTTCCTTTGTATAAAGGCAAAGGGGACAAAAGAGAGTGCAAAAATTATAGGGGGATACGTCTGTTGAGTATACCTGGTAAGGTGTATGGTAGAGTTATTATTGAAAGAATTAAAAGTAAGACTGAGAATAGGATAGCAGATGAACAAGGAGGCTTTAGGAAAGGTAGGGGGTGTGTGGACCAGGTGTTTACAGTGAAACATATAAGTGAACAGTATTTAGATAAGGCTAAAGAGGTCTTTGTGGCATTTATGGATTTGGAAAAGGCGTATGACAGGGTGGATAGGGGGGCAATGTGGCAGATGTTGCAGGTGTATGGTGTAGGAGGTAGGTTACTGAAAGCAGTGAAGAGTTTTTACGAGGATAGTGAGGCTCAAGTTAGAGTACATAGGGAAGAGGGAAATTATTTCCCAGTAAAAGTAGGCCTTAGACAAGGATGTGTGATGTCACCGTGGTTGTTTAATATATTTATAGATGGGGTTGTAAGAGAAGTAAATGCGAGGGTCTTGACAAGAGGCGTGGAGTTAAAAGATAAAGAATCACACATAAAGTGGGAGTTGTCACAGTTGCTCTTTGCTGATGACACTGTGCTCTTGGGAGATTCTGAAGAGAAGTTGCAGAGATTGGTGGATGAATTTGGTAGGGTGTGCAAAAGAAGAAAATTAAAAGTGAATACAGGAAAGAGTAAGGTTATGAGGATAACAAAAATATTAGGTGATGAAAGATTGGATATCAGATTGGAGGGAGAGAGTATGGAGGAGGTGAATGAATTCAGATATTTGGGAGTGGACGTGTCAGCGGATGGGTCTTTGAAGGATGAGGTGACTCATAGAATTGATGAGCTGAAAAGGGTGAGTGGTGCACTTAGGAGTCTGTGGAGACAAAGAACTTTGTCCTTGGAGGCAAAGAGGGGAATGTATGAGAGTATAGTTTTACCAACACTTTTATATGGGTGTGAAGCATGGGTGATGAATGTTGCAGCGAGGAGAAGGCTGGAGGCAGTGGAGATGTCATGTCTGAGGGCAATGTGTGGTGTGAATATAATGCAGAGAATTCGTAGTTTGGAAGTTAGGAGGAGGTGCGGGATTACCAAAACTGTTGTCCAGAGGGCTGAGGAAGGGTTGTTGAGGTGGTTCGGACATGTAGAGAGAATGGAGCGAAACAGAATGACTTCAAGAGTGTATCAGTCTGTAGTGGAAGGAAGGCGGGGTAGGGGTCGGCCTAGGAAAGGTTGGAGGGAGGGGCTTGGACTCCCAGCAGGCGTGCGTGAGCGTGTTTGATAGGAGTGAATGGAGACAAATGGTTTTTAATACTTGACGTGCTGTTGGAGTGTGAGCAAAGTAACATTTATGAAGGGGTTCAGGGAAACCGGCAGGCCGGACTTGAGTCCTGGGGATGGGAAGTACAGTGCCTGCACTCTGAAGGAGGGGGTGTTAATGATGCAGTTTAAAAACTGTAGTGTAAAGCACCCTTCTGGCAAGACAGTGATGGAGTGAATGATGGTGAAAGTTTTTCTTTTTCGGGTCACCCTGCCTTGGTGGGAATCGGCCAGTGTGATAATAATATATATATATATATATATATATATATATATATATATATATATATATATATATATATATATATATATATATATATATATATATATATATATATATATATATATATATATATATATATATATATATATATATATTTATATATATCTATATATATATATCTATATATATCTATATATATATATATATATATATCTATATATATATATATATATATATATATATATATATATATATATATATATATATGTATATATATATATATGTATATATATGTATATATGTGTATATATATATGTCGTGCCGAATAGGCAGAACTTGCGATCTTGGCTTAAATAGCAACGTTCATCTTGCCATATAGGACAAGTGAAAATTTGTGTATGCAATAATTTCGCCAAAATCATTCTGAACCTAACGAAAAAAATATATTTCACTGTGTTTCTTTAGTATTAAATTATTGTAAACAAATCTAAAATATATTTAGTTGGGTTAAGCTAAAATAAATTGTTCTTGTTGTGATAAGGTTAGGTAAGTTTTCTAAGTTCCTTTTGGTGCAAAATTATAAATTTTTACATCAACATTAATGAAAAAAATATATCCTTAAACGTACAAGAGAAAATTTTAGAAAGGACTTAATTTTAAATGAGTTCTTGCTAATTGACCAGTTTTACATATTCGGCACGACATATATATATATATATATATATATATATATATATATATATATATATATATATATATATATATATATATATATATATATAAACAAGTTGGCCGTCTCCCACCGAGGCCGGGTGACCCAAAATGAAAGACAATCCCCAAAAAGAAAATACTTTCATCATCATTCAACACTTTCACCTCTCTCATACATAATCACTGTTTTTGCAGAGGTGCTCAGAATACAGCAGTTTAGAAGCATGTACGTGTAAAGATACACAACATATACCTCCAAACTCCTTTAAAGTGCAGGCATTGTACTTCTCATTTCCAGGACTCAAGTCCGACTATATGAAAATTACCGGTTTCCCTGAATCCCTTCACTAAATATTACCCTGCTCACACTCCAACAGCTCGTCAGGTTCCAAATACCGTTCGTCTCCATTCACTAACACGCTCACACATGCTTGCTGGAAGTCCAAGCCCCTCGACCACAAAACCGTCTTTACCCACTCCAACCTTTTCGAGGACGACCCCTACCCCGCCTTTCTTCCCCTTCAGAGTTATAAGCTTTCCATGTTATTCTACTTTGATCCATTCTCTCTAAATGACCAAACCACCTCAACAACCCCTCTTCAGCCCTCTGACTAATACTTTCATTAACTCCTCACATTCTCCTAATTTCCACACTCCGAATTCTCTGCATAATATTTACAGCACACATTTCCCTTGCACAGGATATCTCTACCGCCTCCAACCGCCTTCTCGCTGCAGCATTTACAACCGAAGTTTCACACCCTTACAAGAGTGTTGGTACTGCTATACTTTTATATATTCCTTTCTTTGCCTCCATAAATAATGTTTTTTTTTGTCTCCACGTATACCTCAATGCACCACTCACCTTTTTTCCTTCATCAGTTCTATGGTTAACCTCATCCTTCATACATGCATCCGCTGACACGTCAACTCACAAATATCTGAAAACATTCACTTCTTCCATACTTCTCCTCTCCAATTTGATATCAATTTTTTCTTTATCTAAATCACTTGATACCCTCATCACCTTACTCTTTTCTATGTTCACTTTCAACTTTCTACCTTTACACACACTCCCAAACTCATCCACTAACCTTTGCAACTTTTCTTTAGAATCTTCCATAAGCACAGTATCATCAGCAAAAAGTAACTGTGTCAATTCCCATTTTGTATTTGATTCCCCATAATTTAATCCCACCCTTCTCCCCAACACCCTACATAAGAACATAAGAAAGAAGGAACACTGCAACAGGCCTACTGACCCACGCGGAGCAGGTCCATGTCCCACCCCCCGGATTAGACCAATGACCCTCCCCCGGATTATCCCAATGACCCCCCCCCCGGTTTATCCCAATGACCCACCAAGCCTGGTCATCCCCACTCAAGGATGGAGCACTGTACCAGACCCAGCAGCAAAGCTTGTCAGGTCCAACTCACACCCACCCACACCCACTCATGTATTTATCTAATGGAAAGCTTATAACTCTGAAGGGGAAGGAAAGCGGGGTAGGGGTCGTCCTCGAAAAGGTTGGAGTGAGTAAAGGAGGTTTTGTGGTCGAGGGGCTTGGACTTCCAGCAAGCATGTGTGAGCGTGTTACTGAATGGAGACGAATGGTATTTATCTAACCTAGCATTTACTTCTTTTACAACCCATCTATAAATATATTAAACGACCATGGTGACACTACACATCCCTGTCTAAGACCTACTTTTACCGGGAAGTATTCTCCCTCTCTTCTACACACCCGAACCTGAGCCTCACTATCCTCATAAAAACTCGTTACAGCATTTAGTAACTTACCACCTATTCCATATACTTGCAACATCTGCCACATTGCTCCCCTATCCACTCTATCATATGCCTTTTCTAAATCCATAAATGCAATAAAAACTTCCCTACCTTTATCTAAATACTGTTCACATATATGCTTCAATGCAAATACCTAATCTACACATCCCCTACCCACTCGAAAACCTCCTTGCTCATCCGCAATCCTATATTCTGTCTTACCTCTAATTCTTTCAATAATAACACTACCGTACACTTTTCCTGGTATACTCAGTAAACTTATTCCTCTATAATTTTTACAATCTCTTTTGTCCCCCTTCCCTTTATATAAAGGAATTATACATGCACTCTACCAATCCCTAGGTACCTTCCCCTCTTTCATACATTTATTAAACAAAAATACCAACCACTCCATTACTATATCCCCCCCTGCTTTTAACATTTCTGTCATGATTCCGTCAGTTCCAGCTGCTTTACCCCTTTCATTCTACGTAATGCCTCAGGCACCTTCCCCACACTCACATCCTGTTCTTCTTCACTTCTAAAAGATGGTATACCTCCCTGGCCAGTGCATGAAATTACCGCTTCCCTTTCTTCGTCGACATTTAAAAGTTCCTCAAAATATTCTCGCCATCTACCCAATACCTCCATCTCCCCATCTACTAACTCCCCTACTCTGTTTTTAACTGATATATTCATTCGTTCCCTAGGCTTTCTTAACTTGTTTATCTTACTCCAATTTTTTTTCTTATTTCATCAAAATTTCTTGACAGTGCCTCTCCCACTCTATCATCTGCTCTCTTTTTACACACACTCACCAGTCTCTTCACCATTTTTTTACTCTCCATATACTCTACTCTTCTCATAACATTTCTGTTTTGTAAAAACCTCTCATAAGCTAACTTTTTTTATCACACCCTTTACTTCATCATTCCACAAATCACTCCTCTTTCCTCCTGCACCCACCCTCCTATAACCACAAACTTCTGCCCCACATTCTAATACTGCATTTTTAAAACTATTCCAACCTTCTTCAACTCCCCCACTATTCATACTTGCACTAGCCCACCTTTCTGCCAATAGTTGCTTATATCTCACCTGAACTTCCTCCTCCCTCAGTTCATACACTTTCACCTCCCTCTTACATGTTGTTGCAATTTTCCTTTTGTCCCATCTACCTCTTACTCTAACTGTAGCTAAAACTAAATAATGACCCGATATATCAGTTGCCTCTTTATAAACGTGTACATCCTGGAGCCTACCCATCAACCTTTTATCCACCAATACATAACCTTAAAAACTACTTTCATTGCGTGCTATATCATACCTTGTATATTTATCCTCTTCTTCATTAAATATGTATTGCTTATTCCCAAACCTCTTTCTACACATAGCTCAAGTACAGATACTGTACTTCCCATCTCCTGGACTAAAGTCTGGTCTGCCGGTTACCCTGAATCCCTTTATAAATATTACCCTGCTCGCACTCCAACAGCACGGCAAGTTCTAAAAACTTTTTGTCTCCATTCGCTCCTACCTAACACGCTCACGCATGCTTGCTGGAAGTCCAACCCCGTCGCACACAAATCCTCCTTTACCCCCTCCCTCCAACCATTTCTAGTCCGACAATAAGATTCACCCAAACCATACCACGGATATGATTTGGATGAATCTTATTGTAGCCAGCTGGCCCAGTGACTACAGTCGTGTTATTACGATTTCGTGAGTCCGGTCACTTGCTTAGAAGAACAGAGATTATGCAACTGGCTAACCTTTCTCAGATCGAGCAGCGTAATGCATACATGAGTAATACATGAGTAATGCATACATGAGTAATGCATGAGTAATGCATGCATGAGTAATGCATGCATGAGTAATGCATGCATGAGTAATGCATACATGAGTAATGCATACATGAGTAATGCGTACACGAGTAATACATATATGCTGTTTAATGCTGGCGAGAGGCTGTTCAAGTTCCGAGCTGTCATTTAAGTTTTTCAAGTTCCAATTTGTGCAATAATTTTTTTTTCTGCTTCCATTTTTTTTAAAGCTTCAAATTTTCATTTTCATTGTTGATGTAACTTGGAATTATTCGAACTTTAATTTTTGCAACTAATTTTTACTATGTTTTATCTGATAACTAAATATGTAGATAGATTCGTTTTTTTTTTTTTTTTTTTTTTTTTTTTTTTTTCAATTTGTAACCCTGGCTGGATGCCTGTAATTATTAATGCTATTTAATACCCTTTGTGCAATAAACATTCACTTATATACATTGAACAATCATTATAATTAAATATAAATATGGAAATTGTATCAGTACCTACCAAAAATTTGATTTCGGGTCATTTTTGACCGAAAATTGGGCATCGTTATAGCAAGTTTTTGGTATCTCTTCCCTAGTTCGTACATTTACGAAAATTACCCAAAGACGATGGAAAGGAATCCAAGTTAAATTTTATAGAATATTAGGTTCAGTATCAATAACACAGGAACCTATAAAAGAAGGAGCACTGCAGCAGGCGTACTGGGCAGTGCTGGGACGGCCACCTCACACCCACCATTACCCATTCAAGTACTCAACTAACCTATAAAATTCTTAGGAATGTCAAAAAGACTATGAGAGGATTCTGGTGCTGGGATGCCACTCTGGTCACCCACTCATAAACAGTTAGCTTACAGGGAGGCAAATTATATTTGTAATCTTTATACTAAGAAACCTGACTTATTTCTGTCTACCAACTGCTACTTTCATTGTGTGTGAGGGCTCGCGCGCACGCGCGTGTGAACTTACCTATATTTGGTTGCAGGAGTCGAATCATAGCTCTTGGCTCATCCTCCCTGCAAACTGGTTCAACTTCCTCCTGGCAGAGTGAGCCCTGTGATACCTATTCATAAAGCGCTGTATTCATTCTATTTCTGTCACTTCGCTGTCTGTCTTTCTCCTTCCCTACCTTTCTAAGGCTGAATTATTTCTTAACATCCTTCTAACTCATCTGTGATATAAACTTCCAGCTGAGATATCGTGTACTTGAGACCTGTGTGTGTGTGTGTACTCACCTATTTGTACTCACCTATTTGTGGTTGCAGGGGTCGATTCAGAGCTCCTGGCCCCGCCTCTTCACTGACTGCTACTAGGTCCTCTCTCTTCCTGCCCCATGAGCTTTATCATACCTCGCCTTAAAACTATGTATTGTTCCCGCCTCCACTACTTCACTTTCTAGGCCATTCCACGGCCTGACCACTCTATGACTGAAGAAATACTTTCTAACATCCCTTTGATTCATCTGAGTCTTCAACTTCCAATTGTGACCTCTTGTATCTGTGTCCCTTCTCTGGAACATCCCGTCTTTGTCCACCTTGTCTATTCCGCGCAGTATTTTATATGTCGTTATCATGTCTCCCCTGACCCTCCTGTCCTCCAGTGTCGTCAGGCCGATTTCCCTCAACCTTTCTTCGTAGGACAATCCCCGTAGCTCTGGGACTAGTCTTGTTGCAAACCTTTGCACCTTCTCTAATTTCTTGACGTGCTTGACTAGGTGTGGATTCCAAACTGGTGCTGCATACTCCAGTATAGACCTGACGTAAATGGTATACAGAGTCTTGAACGAATCCTTGCTGAGGTATCGGAACGCTATCCGTAGGTTTGCCAGGAGCCCGTATGCTGCAGCAGTTATCTGATTGATGTGCGCCTCAGGAGATATGCTCGGTGTTATACTCACCCCCAGATCTTTTTCCTTGAGTGAAGTTTGCAGTCTTTGGCCATCTAAACTATATTGTGTCTGCGGTCTTCTTTGCCCTTCCCCAATCTTCATGACTTTGCATTTGGCAGGGTTAAACTCAAGGAGCCAGTTACTGGACCAGGCTTGTAGCTTGTCCAGGTCTCTTTGTAGTCCTGCAAACAAGGACACTTCTGAGTCTATCCCTTCCGTTATGTCGTTCACATATACCAAGAACAGCACAGGTCCTAGGACTGACCCCTGTGGAACCCCGCTTGTCACAGGCGCCCACTCTGACACCTAGTCACGTACCATGACTCGTTGTTGCCTCCCTGTCAGGTATTCTCTGATCCATTGCAGTGCCTTTCCTGTTATGTGTGCCTGATCCTCTAGCTTTTGCAGTAACCTCTTGTGAGGAACTGTGTCGAAGGCCTTCTTGCAGTCCAAAAAAATGCAGTCGATCCACCCCTCTCTCTCTTGTCTTACTTCTGTCACTTTGTCATAAAACTCTAGTAGGTTTGTGACACAGGATTTTCCTTCCCTGAAACCGTGCTGGTTGTCAATTATACACTTGTTTCTTTCCAGGTGCTCCACCACTCTCCTCCTGATCTTCTCCATGACCTTGCATACTATACACGTTAGTGATACAGGTCTGTAGTTTAGTGCCTCATGTCTGTCTCCCTTTTTAAAAATTGGGACTACATTTGCCATCTTCCATACCTCGGGGAGTTGCCCAGTTTCAAATGATGTGTTGAAGATCTTTGTTAATGGTACGCACAATATCTCTGCTCCCTCTTTAAGGACCCACGGAGAGATGTTGTCTGGTCCCACCGCCTTTGAGGTGTCAAGTTCGCACAGCAGCTTCTTCACCTCCTCCTTGGTTATATGTATTTCATCCAGCACTTGCTGGTGCCGTCCCCCCCTGTTCTGATTTCCTAGAGTCCTACTGGTTTCCACTGTAAATACTTCTTTAAATCTCGTGTTGAGCTCCTGACATACCTCCCGGTCGTTTCTTGTGAATTCCCCATCACCCTTCCTCAGTCTGATTACCTGGTCCTTGACTGTTGTTTTCCTCCTGATGTGGCTGTACAACAGCTTCGGGTCAGTCTTGACTTTTGATGCTATGTCATTTTCATATTGTCGCTGAGCCTCCCTTCTTATCTGTGCATATTCGTTTCTGGCTCTTCGGCTAATCTCTTTATTTTCCTGAGTTCTCTGTCTTCTGTACCTTTTCCATTCTCTAGTACATCTAGTTTTTGCCTCCCTACACTTTTGGGTGAACCAAGGACTCGTTCTGTTCTTCCCATTATTTCTGTTTCCCTTGGGAGCAAACCTCTCCTCTGCCTCCCTGCATTTTGTTGCCACATAGTCCATTTCTTGTACTGGTTTTCCTGTCAGTTCCCTCTCCCACTGAATGTCTTGAAGGAAGTTCCTCATGCCTGGGTAGTTCCCCCTTTTGTAGTTTGGTTTTTCCCACCCTATTCCTGCTACTCTCTCCACTTGGAGCTCAACTATGTAGTCGAAGCACAGAACCACATGATCACTAGCTCCAAGGGGCCTTTCATACATGATTTCCTCGATGTCCGAACAACTCAAGGTGAATACAAGGTCCAGTCTAGCTGGTTCATCCTCTCCTCTCTCTCTGGTAGTGTCTCTAACATGTTGATGCATGAGGTTTTCCAGTACCACATCCATCATCTTGGCTCTCCATGTTTCGGGACCCCCATGGGACTCCAGATTTTCCCAGTCAATCTCCTTGTGATTGAAATCACCCATAACTAGTAACTTTGCTCCCCTCATGTGTGCTCTCCTGGCCACCTCGGCTAGTGTGTCGACCATTGCTCTGTTGCTCTCATCGTATTCTTCTCTTGGCCTCCTGCAGTTCTGTGGTGGGTTGTACATTACTGCAATTATCACCTTATGTCCCTCAGACTGGATTGTTCCTACTAAGTAGTCCCTTTCGCCCGTGCCATCCATTCCTTCCATTTTCTCAAAACCCCACTGGTTTTTAATGAGCAGTGCAACTCCTCCTCCCCGTCTCCTCCCTCTGTCTTTCCTGAGGATTTGATATCCGGATGGAAAGATTGAATCTGTTATTATTCTGGTGAGTTTTGTTTCTGTGAGTGCTATTATGTCTGGGGATGTCTCCTTGATTCTTTCGTGCCACTCCTCATACTTATTTGTTATTCCATCTGCATTTGTATACCACACCTTCAAATTCTTTTCTAAGACTGTGGTCTGGGAGGTGTATTGGGGTTGGAGAAGTGGGAGACCTGATAAGGAACTATGGGTGGTTGCTGTGGGAGTGGAGTTTGTAGTGTAGTGGGTGGGGGCATTGGATGTGGCATGGGTGTTTTAGTTTAGAGTGTTTGGTTGCACTGGGGTTGACCTGGTTGGGAGGCTTCTATAGGAAGTTGTGAGGGAGGCTGTATTTGATCTTCCTGTGTCTGGGATCTCCTGTCTGTCTTCTCCCTCCCCTCTCTTTCCTCCTTTCGCCTTTGTACCATCTCTCTGTTTCCACCTTTCTTCTTGTGTTCTGTCGCGGTCGAGATACACCTTCCTGTATGCCGGCATGTCCCTTAATCGTGCTTTCTCCTGCAGGATCCTGTTCCGAGTCGATTCTGCCATGAAGGTCACTTTCACTGGCCGGGTTTTGTTTTACAAACCCCCCTATTCTCCGAAAATTTTCCAGCTGGGTCATGTCGTATTCTCCTATTGCTTTCATGATGCTTTCAATTGCTTTTTTCCCCCTTGTTTTCTTTCTTCATATGTTTCCCCTTCAACTTCCTGGAGCCCATACACAAAGACTGACCTCACTCTTTCATTCCCCCACTGCAAATCCCTGTGTATCCCCTCATTCAATTTGGTTTCCTCCATTGCAGCTTTCCTTTCTTCAGTTTCACTAGCTACTGTACTTGGGGTCAGTGGCCTGTCATTTTCCCTTCTCGGCTTTCCCTGGGCTCTGTTATGGTCTGTTAGGGCCTCCACATATAGCTTAGCTCTTTCATTTACTACAGTCTCCACTGATTGAGCTTCTACATGCAGTTTTGCTCCTTCTTTCCCTACAGTCCCCTTATTTGTGACTGAGATAGCAGTCTCTGTTGTCAATCCCAAAATGTTCTTTAGTTCTTTAGGCTGTTTCAGATTTTTCAGTTCCTCTTCTAAACTCTGTATCCTGGCCTCTGCTGCTTTGACTTGCACCTCCCACTTCCTGCTTTCCATTACTATCCTCTCTTCCATTCTCATGCTAAGTTCTTCTAGTTTCTTTTCCCATTCATGTTCCCTTTTTGTGAGCTCCGCTGCCCATTCTTCCTTTGCAGTTTCCTCCTCCTGTCCCTTGGTTTTTCTTGTTGCTCTCTGGCAACCCATTTTTGTTTTATCCTGATTGCCTCAGAGTGGGAAACCTATGTAATTCTGTGTGTTAGGTTAGTATTGTGTATGTCAGAGTGTGGGGGGGGGGTAGAGGAGGAACTGTGGCTATGTGGGAGAGGAGTGGAAAGGAGGGAGAAGCAAGTGGGTGAGTGGGAGAGGGAGAGGGGGAAGGAGGGAGATGTGGGGAGGGGGAGGGGGAGGGTGAAAGAGGGAGGGGAGAGATCAGGGAAAGGAGTGAGATGCCGGTGGGGGAGAGGGGGAGTGTATGTGTGAGTCCGGGTGTGTGTGTGTGTGTGTGTGTGTGTGTGTGTGTGTGTGTGTGTGTGTGTGTGTGTGTGTGTGTGTGTGTGTATGTATGTGTGTATGTGTGTGTGTGTATGTGTGTATGGGGGAGGTATGCGGGGAGATACTGTTAATACATACCAGTAATTCTGGGTTATAAAAAGCGATAATTGCTACTAGGGTCTAAAGCTTCAATAAGTGTCTGCCCTTGTGTGTGTGAGGGAGGGATGGTTAGGGGGGGGGTAGATCCGTTATACCTCTCTGTTCTGTCTTTCCTAGAAATGCTACACTCTTCGCTTATTGTCCTTTCTGGATTTAAGTATCAATTATTGCTGTTATTATCCTATTCCTTGTTCACGTTTAGAGAGGACTTCCTAGCTTCCTAAGTATTCTTACTACTAATAACTACTGTAATAGCTTGCAGGAGTGAGTGACCAGTATCTAACAGTGATGCAAGGCCAGGCCAAGCCAAGCCTGCGACATGCAAACCACAATATAGGTGATACTTGCACTGGCAACGGTCGTGCCAAGTTGCCAGATGCTGATGACGTAGTCGTCGTACGTAGCCTAAATCCCTATTTTGGAGATCCTTCATCCGTGATGATTATAACCACATGCGCTCATACATCCCTCGTTCCTCACGCGATTTCACTTTTCACTTATGATAGTATACACTTCACATTATATACACTTCACTTTATATGTATAATGGCACACAACTTGTCGTGACGTCACTGCTTCAGCAGGTCTACTGCTGCCTAGTAGACCAAAACGTTTGGATAATTTTGGATAATGGATAATTTCAGGCTTTCTCACGACTTTTTCTAACTAATAACTTTAGTTATCACTCGTATTATTGTTCACTGACGATGTCACTAGCACTGATTACTGTTAGCAGTTACTGCACCCTTAAAAACACTAGGATTCTCGGAGCCTTGTGTGCCCACGTCTGTGTGTGTGTGTGTGTGTGTGTGTGTGTGTGTGTGTGTGTACTCACCTCACCTAATTGTACTCACCTAATTGTGGTTGCAGAGGTCGAGACTCAGCTCCCGGCCCCGCCTCTTCACTGAGTGCTACTAGGTCCTCTCTCTCCCTGCTCCATGAGCTTTATCATACGTCATCTTAAAGCTATGTATGATTCCTTCCTCCACTGCCTCACTTGCTTGTGTGTGTGTGTGTGTGTGTGTGTGTGTGTGTGTGTGTGTGTGTGTGTGTGTGTGTTTGTGTGTATGTTGGTGTCAGCACGCTTGAAGTAATGGAAAATAAACGAGAAGTGAATGTAATGAGAAAGCCATTTTTTCTTAATTGATGACAAGATATGACGATTCTTTGTCAGTGATGTTTAATTATCTAATCCAAGATCGTCCTCAGTCTTCTGTGGAACTTCTAGTGGAACTAAGTTGGCAGATGAGTGTAATGTTGGTGGCCTCTTGTTCTGTGCAGAAGAGGAAGTTCAGTGCCATGTGACAAGCGTCTTGTAACTGAAGAAATGATGGACTTGATGTTGATGGAAATTGGTTGTGGAATACTGAGAGGAAAGTAAACTTTGTGCTTTGCAATTTTTGTTTGGTAGTGGGGAGAACAAGGCAAGTTTTTATAATTATCGTTACTATTAATTATTTTCATTTTTATTACACCTAAACTTTTATTAGTAGTAGCAGAATTATTATTATTAATTATTTTCGTTTTTATTGCACAGTATAACCCTAAAGGGTTATACTGTTTATGGGAATTTGAGATAATCAGATTAAATTCTGACGAGAGAGAGAGAACCTCAAATTCCGTAGATGATAAGCTCTTCATCCGTATCAAGGCGCCCTTTTCCATCCTCCGTTCTTAAGTGGTAGTGAGGATATGGGACGGGGTCTCTGTTTCGTTAGTTAAGTCTAATATCTGTTAGAAAGAACTCTAGTAGCTGGGAGAATAGGTTGCTGTATTTGTGGTGGGTGTAGGAATGCGTCTGCCTGAAGGATGTCCCGGACCAGGTCTCACGGTGGAATAGGGCCTCATCGACCCGGCTGTTATTCCTGGACGCACGTACCCCAACGTACAGGCCACAGCCCGGCTGATCGGGTACTGAATTAAGGTATCTGTCCAGTTCCGTCTTGAAGGCAGCCAGGGGTCTTTTTGTAATTCCACTTGTGCATGGTGGGAGGCTGACCTTGCTGGCCACAGGGAAGCAATCTGCTCAGAGACAGTGGCTGCACTGAGGGAGTAACTGGAAGGGGATAGTTGACAAAGGAAGGCTATGCAATAATAGAGTTGTGGGTCAGATACTTGGGTGGTGAGAAAGAAGGGCGTAGGAGAAAAAATTGAAGGTAACAGACAAGATTGAGGAGAGTAAGAGTGAAAATAGTGTATAAGAATCAGTGTAGCTGAGAGTTCAAAATTGTTAACTCGTAGCAACATGTAATCATAGTGTTTTACAAATAAAATTAAGAATCAAATTTTGTAGCAATTCTAATGAAATATGTTTGAAAAATGGCAATTGCAAACAAAAAATTTACTAAAGCGTTTCTACAGTAGACAGGATTTTAAAATAAAAAAAACTAAAGAGGGCTGTCCACAGGCCTCTGTAATTGTGTCTTTTTCACAGTATGCTGACACTGCGTCATATATCTCCAAATTGTGTGTGAGATTACGTAAAAAGAGGTAATGAAAACTGAGATACAGGTCAGCATGTAACGATCGTGACCGTGATTTAAAAAAAAATTAATAGTTAACTTGGTTGAGGGGGAGAAAGCGCAGATGGTAGTGGTATTGGCGTTCAAGAATATAAAAATGATCGTAAAATGGATACGTGCGGGTAATGGTGCAAAAGATGTGGAGGCCAACTTGTTGCTAGCTGTCGTGAACAACTGCTTGTGGTTGACTGTGAATATCGGTTTTGACTAATTGAAGTGAATCAAGGTTTGTATGTAGGAATCTTGAAACCCTGCTTGTAACTCATGATTGTAAGTGGCGTTTGTGAAGCATTCCTTGAGTGGAAGCTGAAAAGCTTCGCTTGTCAGCACTAGTACTGGAGCCCGGCATGGGACGGGTGGTAGCCGAGAGTAAGTGTAACCTTGCTTGTGACAGCGAGATACTGCTTGTGATTAATGGTACTGGAGCCCGACTTGACTTATGACTGGTGGTTGAGAAATCCCTATGGCAGGAGGAAGCGAATTCTTGTTTGTCAGATATGGTTGGGGTGACTTGTTGGAAGTGTGGTAGGCCTGTATTTAACTATTGATAATGAGGCCTAGTTGCAAGCGGTAGTAATAAGGTCAGTACTTAAGCAGTGGTAGCAATATCTGTTATAAGTGCAGTTATTAAAACTCGGTGAAAAATTACACATATGCAATATGTTGCACAAGTCTAATTTTTCATGTCAGTATTCATACCACTTATGTACAACATTAAGGCTAGGTTATAGTTGCTAGAAGTGAGGATTGTTGTCATGAGGCTTGACTGTCAGTTGTGGTAGCGATGCCTGTGTTTAAGTTATGGCACTGAAGAATGATTATAAGTGGTGGTAGTAGTGATATCTGGTGTGACGTGGTGGCAATAAGGTCTAGTAGTAATTGGCAATGTGAACACTAATTTAAAGTGCTGAGGCCATGCTGTGAAGGGTGACAGTGATGTCTGGATGTAAATGATTTAGACTGGTTGCAGAAGGTAATAGTGAGCCGTGGATGTAAGTCATAGTAGTGAGCAGTGGTTATAAGTAGTGGCAGTGAGGCCTAGCTGTAAGTGGTGGTAGTGAAACATGGTTGTAAATGGTGGTAGTGAGGCCTGGTTGTAAATGGTGGTAGTGAGGCCTGGTTTTAAGTGGTGGTAGTGAGGCCTGGTTGCAAGTGGTGGTAGTGAAGGCAGGATTGTGAGTGGTGGGAGAATGAGACGAAGGCTGTGGGTGGAGGCAACACATTACGAGGGTAATCTGGGAACAAGCCAATCTGCACTAAAACACGAATTACCACAAAACATTTCTGCCTACCACGGCTCCAGAAAATTTTCGAGGATTTTCTTGGTTTTCTATTGGACTTTTAGTGTCGAGCATCAAAACACAATCTACTTTCATCTCTTTAATAGCGCTCTTGATGTGATGCAACTTGTGTTTGTGTAAAGGAGAAATGTCTGTTTGTTAGGGCGTGTGCGTATGTGTGCGTTTGTGTGTGCGTACGTGTGTACATGTGCGCGCCTTGAATTCACGCATTTGAGGTTGAAGGGGAAGAGTTACGCTCATCGCCCGACTCTTTTAGCTGACCTTCACTGGAATTCCCTTTTCTTCAGTGTGTGAGCCGTGTCATACATTTTTTAAAGCTATATATAGATCCTTCCCACACAACTGCGAGAGTACTCACCTATTTGTGTTTGCAAGGGTCGAGTCATAGGTCTTGGTCCCGCCTCTTCACTGATCGCTACTAGGTCCTCTCTCTCCCTGCTCCATTAGCCCCTATCAAACTTCGTCTTGAAACTATATATGGTTCCTGCCTCCACTACGTCACTTGCCAGAGTGTTCCACTTCTTGAAAACTCTGTGACTGAAGAAATACTTCCTAACATCCCTTTGACTCGTCTGAGTCTTCAACTTCAATTGTGACCCTTTGTTTCTATGTCCCATCCCCGGAACATCCTGTCTCTGTCCACCTTGTCAATTCCTCGCAGAATTTTGAATGTCGTTAACATGTCTCCCCTAACCCTCCTGTTCCCCAGTGTCGTCAGGCCGATTTCCCTTAACCTTACTTAGTATGACATTTTCCTTATCTCTGGAACTAGTCTTGTTGCAAACCTTTGCACTTTCTCTAATTTCTTGACGTGCATGACCACGTATGGGTTCCAAACTGGTGCTGCATACTCCAGTATGAGCCTCTCGTATATGGTGCACAGAGTCTTGAACGATTCCTTACCGAGGTATCAGAACGCTATTGTTAGGTTTGTAAGGCCCCCATGTACTGCAGCAGTTATCTGGTTGACGTGCGCCTCAGGAGATGTGCTCGGTATTATACTCACCCCAAGATCCTTTTCCTTGAGTGAGGTTTGCAGTCTTTGGCCCCCTAGCCTATACTCTTTGGGCTTCTTTACTCTTCCCCAAATTTCAGGACTTTGCATTTGGTGGGGTTAATTCGAGGAGCCACTTCGTAGGCCAGTCTTGCAGTCTGTCCAGGTCCTTTTGTAGTCCTGTTTGATCCTCATCCGATTTAATTCTCCTAAATAACTTCACATCATTTGCAAACAGGGACACTTCTGAGTCAATCCCTTCCGGCATGTTATTCACATATACCAGAAACAGCACTGGTCCTAGAACTGATCCCTGTGGAACCCCGCTCGTCACAGGAGCCCATTCTGACACCTCGTTATGTACCATGACTCATTGTTGCCTAAATGTCAGGTACTCTCTGATCCACTGTAGTGCCTGATTCTCTAGCTTTTGCACTAATCTCTTGTTTGGAACTGTGTCGAAATCCTTCTTGCAGTCTAAGAAAATGGAATTTACCCACCTCTCTCAATCTTGTCTTACTTCTGTTACCCTGTATTGTTGATGAATGGTTCAGAGAACAGACACGTTGATAAATTAGACATTTTCCTTCCTTTTTCATCAAAGACTGCAAGAAAAGAGCTCTTAAGATCATTAATTCTCCACGCACCAACACCACTCCCAACAAAGTTATATTTCTTCCCAACAGCCAGGTTGCACTGAACGTTTCTAAAGTACTTTCACAAGCTAACACCAGAGTCGCCATCGCCTCTAGCACTTCAATAAAGGATCTAACCAGGACAAAATCAAAGCACCACGAACCAGTCAATGCAGGGGTTTACACTATACCCTGTGGAGGCTGTGACAAGATTTATGTAGGTGAAACAGCAAGAAACCTCGACACCCGCCTCAATGAACACATTTACGCATGTAGGAACGATAACTTGAACAACGCCTGTGTACAACACCGAAATTCCACCAATCATCTCATGAAATTCAGGGACGCCTAATTAGTGATCAAAGAAACTAATTTCCGCAGACGCAAGTGCCTCGAATCAGCACTGATCGCTGTTTCGAATACAATTAAACAAAACAACGGCAGCTTCACCATCTCTGAAGTCTTAGCAAGAATCCTCCTGAAAACAGTAAACCCTGCCATCACATAGACTCTCCTGTTATACTACACAAAGCACATTACAGAGAGTGAACACTGAAACAAGCTGCCTCTTTCCAGTCTATATTTGTCAAGCCTATTTTTATGTTACCCAAGTAATAGCATTTATATCCTTTTACTCAAGTACGAATTAATTGCTCTACTATATTGTATTACTACTACTACAACTTTTAGTAGGATGGTAGACAGCAACCACCCAGGGAAGTACTACCGTCCTGCCAGATGACTGTGAAACAGAAACCTGTAATTGTTTTGCATGATGGTAGGATTGCTGGTTTCTTTTTCTGTCTCATAAACACGCTAGATAACAGGGATATCTTGCTACTCCTACTAACACTTTGGTCACACTTCACAGACACGCACATGCATATATATATACATACATCTAGGTTTTTCTCCTTTTTCTAAATAGTTCTTGTTCTTCTTTATTTCTTCTATTGTCCATGGGGAAGTGGAAAAGAATCTTTCCTCCGTAAGCCATGCGTGTCGTATGAGGCGACTAAAATGCCGGGAGCAATGGGCTAGTAACCCCTTCTCCTGTAGACACTTACTAAAAAAGAGAAGAAGAAAAACTTTATAAAACTGGGATGCTTAAATGTGCGTGGATGTAGTGCGGATGACAAGAAACAGATGATTGCTGATGTTATGAATGAAAAGAAGTTGGATGACCTGGCCCTAAGCGAAACAAAGCTGAAGGGGGTAGGAAAGTTTCAGTGGGGGGAAATAAATGGGATTAAATCTGGAGTATCTGAGAGAGTTAGAGCAAAGGAAGGGGTAGCAGTAATGTTAAATGATCAGTTATGGAAGGAGAAAAGAGAATATGAATGTGTAAATTCAAGAATTATGTGGATTAAAGTAAAGGTTGGATGCGAGAAGTGGGTCATAATAAGTGTGTATGCACCTGGAGAAGAGAGGAATGCAGAGGAGAGAGAGAGATTTTGGGAGATGTTAAGTGAATGTATAGGAGCCTTTGAACCAAGTGAGAGAGTAATTGTGGTAGGGGACCTGAAT
The DNA here is from genome assembly GCF_038502225.1 of Cherax quadricarinatus. NCBI lineage: Eukaryota > Metazoa > Arthropoda > Malacostraca > Decapoda > Parastacidae > Cherax > Cherax quadricarinatus. The sequence continues at coordinate 63,951 of NW_027196829.1, forward strand.
GCTAAAGTAGGAGAAACTTTTAGAGAGGGTGTGGTTTTTAAGTTTCGGGTGCCAGGTGTAAATGATAATGGGAGCCCTTTGATTGAACTTTGTATAGAAAGGGGTTTAGTTATAAGTAATACATATTTTAAGAAAAAGAGGATAAATAAGTATACAAGATATGATGTAGGGCGAAATGACAGTAGTTTGTTGGATTATGTATTGGTAGATAAAAGACTGTTGAATAGACTTCAGGATGTACATGTTTATAGAGGGGCCACAGATATATCAGATCACTTTCTAGTTGTAGCTACACTGAGAGTAAAAGGTAGATGGGATACAAGGAGAATAGAAGCATCAGGGAAGAGAGAGGTGAAGGTTTATAAACTAAAAGAGGAGGCATTTAGGGTAAGATATAAACAGTTATTGGAGGATAAATGGGCTAATGAAAGCATAGGCAATGGGGTCGAAGAGGTATGGGGTAGGTTTAAAAATGTAGTGTTAGAGTGTTCAGCAGAAGTTTGTGGTTACAGGAAAGTGGGTGCGGGAGAGAAGAGGAGCGATTGGTGGAATGATGATGTAAAGAGAGTAGTAAGGGAGAAAAAGTTAGCATATGAGAAGTTTTTACAAAGTAGAAGTGATGCAAGGAGGGAAGAGTATATGGAGAAAAAGAGAGAGGTTAAGAGAGTGGTGAAGCAATGTAAAAAGAGAGCAAATGAGAGAGTGGGTGAGATGTTATCAACAAATTTTGTTGAAAATAAGAAAGTTTTGGAGTGAGATTAACAAGTTAAGAAAGCCTAGAGAACAAATGGATTTGTCAGTTAAAAATAGGAGAGGAGAGTTATTAAATGGAGAGTTAGAGGTATTGGGAAGATGGAGGAAATATTTTGAGGAATTGTTAAATGTTGATGAAGATAGGGAAGCTGTGATTTCGTGTATAGGGCAAGGAGGAATAACATCTTGTAGGAGTGAGGAAGAGCCAGTTGTGAGTGTGGGGGAAGTTCGTGAGGCAGTAGGTAAAATGAAAGGGGGTAAGGCAGCCGGGATTGATGGGATAAAGATAGAAATGTTAAAAGCAGGTGGGGATATAGTTTTGGAGTGGTTGGTGCAATTATTTAATAAATGTATGGAAGAGGATAAAGTACCTAGGGATTGGCAGAGAGCATGCATAGTTCCTTTGTATAAAGGCAAAGGGGATAAAAGAGAGTGCAAAAATTATAGGGGGATACGTCTGCTGAGTATACCTGGTAAAGTGTATGGTAGAGTTATTATTGAAAGAATTAAGAGTAAGACGGAGAATAGGATAGCAGATGAACAAGGAGGCTTTAGGAAAGGTAGGGGGTGTGTGGACCAGGTGTTTACAGTGAAACATATAAGTGAACAGTATTTAGATAAGGCTAAAGAGGTCTTTGTGGCATTTATGGATTTGGAAAAGGCGTATGACAGGGTGGATAGGGGGGCAATGTGGCAGATGTTGCAAGTGTATGGTGTAGGAGGTAGGTTACTGAAAGCAGTGAAGAGTTTTTACGAGGATAGTGAGGCTCAAGTTAGAGTATGTAGGAAAGAGGGAAATTATTTCCCAGTAAAAGTAGGCCTTAGACAAGGATGTGTGATGTCACCGTGGTTGTTTAATATATTTATAGATGGGGTTGTAAGAGAAGTAAATGCGAGGGTCTTGACAAGAGGCGTGGAGTTAAAAGATAAAGAATCACACACAAAGTGGGAGTTGTCACAGCTGCTCTTTGCTGATGACACTGTGCTCTTGGGAGATTCTGAAGAGAAGTTGCAGAGATTGGTGGATGAATTTGGTAGGGTGTGCAAAAGAAGAAAATTAAAGGTGAATACAGGAAAGAGTAAGGTTATGAGGATAACAAAAAGATTAGGTGATGAAAGATTGAATATCAGATTGGAGGGAGAGAGTATGGAGGAGGTGAATGTATTCAGATATTTGGGAGTGGACGTGTCAGCGGATGGGTCTATGAAAGATGAGGTGAATCATAGAATTGATGAGGGAAAAAGAGCGAGTGGTGCACTTAGGAGTCTGTGGAGACAAAGAACTTTGTCCTTGGAGGCAAAGAGGGGAATGTATGAGAGTATAGTTTTACCAACGCTCTTATATGGGTGTGAAGCATGGGTGATGAATGTTGCAGCGAGGAGAAGGCTGGAGGCAGTGGAGATGTCATGTCTGAGGGCAATGTGTGGTGTGAATATAATGAAGAGAATTCGTAGTTTGGAAATTAGGAGGAGGTGCGGGATTACCAAAACTGTTGTCCAGAGGGCTGAGGAAGGGTTGTTGAGGTGGTTCGGACATGTAGAGAGAATGGAGCGAAACAGAATGACTTCAAGAGTGTATCAGTCTGTAGTGGAAGGAAGGCGGGGTAGGGGTCGGCCTAGGAAAGGTTGGAGAGAGGGGGTAAAGGAGGTTTTGTGTGCGAGGGGCTTGGACTTCCAGCAGGTATGCATGAGCGTGTTTGATAGGAGTGAATGGAGACAAATGGTTTTTAATACTTGACGTGCTGTTGGAGTGTGAGCAAAGTAACATTTATGAAGGGGTTCAGGGAAACCGGCAGGCTGGACTTGAGTCCTGGAGATGGGAAGTACAGTGCCTGCACTCTGAAGGAGGGGTGTTAATGTTGCAGTTTAAAAACTGTAGTGTAAAGCACCCTTCTGGCAAGACAGTGATGGAGTGAATGATGGTGAAAGTTTTTCTTTTTCGGGCCACCCTGCCTTGGTGGGAATCGGCCAGTGTGATAATAAAAAAAATAAAAAACTTTTGTCACTACTACTACTACTACTACCACTAATTAACATCGAAATGGTACCTCACTAGTATTGCACCTCACTCTGAGCCTTTATATACCCTCTGTGTCCATATATTGTTTGTATCGGCTTGACAAAGCTCCTGGAGAGCGAAACGTTGCCACAATAAAATGTCACATTAGTTGCACTTGTGTCCTTTTACTTTCCTGTAGTTAAAGAAAACTGCAGACTAAGAGTCTGATCATATCTTCCACCAAGGAAGAGGGACTGATTACCTTCAAGCATCTCTCCACTTCGTGTACTGTCTCCGGGATTTCTACCATTAAGGCTAAGGAACTGATTACCTCAATGTACCTCTTCCATCCTTAGATCACTGGTGTTTTTGTTAAGAATTTTCTCTCCAAGTGCTGCAATATATAAATTCTTCATGTCAAATTAACGATAACAAAGAAGTACTCGTATATTCATCTCTATTTTCATTTGCATCCCGAGACACAGTATCCGATCCTGTACACACAGGCTCTATCATGCCCTTCCTCGCCAATACTCGCTTGTTATAGGAAGAAAAACTTTTTATTATTACGCGAAGGCACTAGAAAACACTTCTTATTGGTAGACACTAATGCCTGAGGCAAACACACAACGCAGCACACACTCGCATCCGGTGAGCAGTACAATGACATGAGCTCTTGTAGTCATCAGGCTCGGACACTCACTTTAACAGAAGTGAAATAGCTCCATCACAATAGCTCACTTACAGGACAATAGGAGGCAAAATATCTCCATTTATACCGAGCAGCATTGTAAAGAAAAGCTTGAACCAGACTGGCAAGAGTGAACTTTAGAGACATCTGTTCCATAGTAGCTTAAACACAATCATTTATTCTTGGATGTAACCTAATGGCAGTTACAGTAATTGTCGACAATATTCGCAAGTTAAACAGTAAATATATATGGTCTTTTATGCATTATTTTGTTACCATTATTTACTAATAATACATTCAATACCACGAAACAGGTGGTAGTGAATCATTTCCAAAACTGCGGCAGGCCAGGGTTCGACCCCACGACACACTGTCTCTCGAGGCGAGACAATGTGACGTGGGGCCAAAACCTGGCCTGCCACAGTTTGGTAAATGATTCAGTACCACTTGTTTAGTGGTTTCATTGCTATATAGACTGCTTGTTGAGGCGGGTATTCAAACAGGAGGAGGCTGAAATTAATCTTTGAGCATCCACTGCCACGAGTGTCCTCGCAACATGAAACAAACCTAGTTTGCTAGGCTCATGTTGTTTGTAGGATCAATGGCGGAGAGGATAAGGTGACACATACGTTGTGTTGTTTCTAGAAGCAGGACAATGTGTAGTGGGGTGAAACCCTGGTCTGCCACCGCAGTTTAGTAAACGATGTGTGTACTCACCTAATTGTGGTTGCAGGGGTCGAGACTCAGCTCCTGGCCCCGCCTCTTCACTGATCGCTACTAGGTCCTCTCTGCTTCCTGAGCTTTGTCATACCTCGGCTTAGAGCTATATATGGTTCCTGCCTCCACTATATCACTTGCTAGGCTATTCCACTTTCTGACGACTCTGTGGCTGAAGAAATACTTCCTAACATCCCTGTGACTCGTCTGAGTCTTCAGCTTCCAATTGTGACCCCTTGTTTCTGTGTTTCCTCTCTGGAATATCCTGTCTCTGTCCTTGTCTATTCCACGCATTATTTTGTATATCTCTCCTGACCCTCCTGTCCTCCAGTATCGTCAGTCCGATTTCCCTCAACCTTTCTTCGAAGGACATACCCCTGAGCTCCGGAACTAGCCTTGTTGCAAACCTTTGTATTTTTTCCAATTTCTTGACGTGCTTGACCAGGTGTGGGTTCCAAACTGGTGCTGCATACTCCAGTATGAGCCTGACGTACACAGTGTACAGTGTCTTGAACGATTCCTTATTAAGGCATCAGAACGCTATTCTCAGGTTTGCCAGGCGCCCATGTGCTGCAGCAGTTATCTGGTTGATGTATGCCTCCGGAGACATGCTCTGTGTTATTGTCACACCAAGATCTTCCTCCTTTAGTGAGATTTGCAGCCTTTGTCCACCTAGCCTATACTCCATCTGCGATCTTCTTTGCCCTTCCATAATCTTCATGACTTTGCATTTGACAGGGTTGAAATCGAGAAGCCAGTTGCTGGACCACGTGTCAAGCCTATCCGTGTCTCTTTGTAGTCCTGCCTGATCCTCATTCGATTTAATCCTTCTCATTAGCTTCACATCATCTGCAAACAGGGACACTTCAGAGTCTATCCTTTCCACCATGTCGTTCACATGCATCAAAAATAGCACTGGTCCTTGGACTGACCACTGTGGTACCCCGCTCGTCACAGGAGCCCACTGTGATACCTCATCACGTACCATGACCCATTGTTGCCTCCCTGTCAGGTATTCTCTGATCCATTGCAGTGCCCTTCCTGTTATACGTGCCTGATCCTCCAGCTTCTGCACTAATCTCCTGTGAGGAACTGTGTCGAAGGGCTTCCTGCAGTCCTGGAAAATGCAATCAACCTACCCCTCTCTTTTCTTACTTCTGTTACATTGTCATAAAACTCCAGAAGGTTTGTGACAGGATTTGCCTTCCAAGAATCCGTGCTGGTTGTTGTTTATAATCGTGTTTCGTTCCAGGTGCTCTACCACTCTCCTCCTCACAATCTCCATGACTTTACACACTATACACGTCAGAGACACTGGTCTGTAGTTTAGTGCCTCCTTTATGTCTCCTTTCTTAAAAATGGGAACTACATTTGCCGTCTTCCATACCTCAGGTAGTTGCCCAGTTGTAAGGGGTGTATTGAAGATTGTGGTTAGTGGCACACACAACGTCTCTGCTCCTTCTCTAAGGACCCACGGGGAGATGTTCGGTCCCCTCGCCTTTAAGGTATCGAGGTCACTTAGCAGCTTTTGCACCTCCTCCGTTGTTTGTATGTCATCCAGCACCTGTTGGTATATTCCCTGTTGGTGTTCCCCTCTGTGCTGTCTTCCCGGAGCCATTCCTGTCTCTACTGTGTGCGTGCTTGCGTGCGTGTGTGTGTGTGTGTGTGTGTGTGTGTGTGTGTGTGTGTGTGTGTGTGTGTGTGTGTGTGTGTGTGTGCGTGTATATATAATATCAAGACAAACCACGGGGGGTGGAAATCTTTAGCACAAGAACTTTCACACTTCTCAGTGCGTCATCAGCAGCTATGCAAAGTTGAAAGGCAACAACTGAAGTAGTAAGGGGAAGTTTTCTCAGACTAGCTCAGTGCGGGTTTGTCACCTGCCGCAGCCTCTCTCAGATTCTGAGGCTGCGGCAGGTACATGTACTTGCAGAAATAAAGATAGTAATAATAATAGTAATAAGAGGAAACACAATAAGTGTCCGGGGCCCAAGAATGCTCAACAACCTCCAACCAGGCATAAAGGGAATTACCAATAGATCCCTGGCTGCCTTCAAGAAGAAGCTGGACAGATACCTAAAGCCAGTACCCGATCAGCCAGGCTGTGGTCCGTATGTTGGACTACGTGCGGCCAGCAGTAACAGCCTGGTTATTAGGTCCTGGTCCACCAGGAGGCCTGGTCAAGGACTGGGCCGCGAGGGCGCTGACCCTAGGAACACCCTCAAGCTTGACCTGTCGATAGAGTATTTAGAGTAACCTTAAGGCTGAGTTTATCCCCTTTCGGAACCTCAAATATAAGTTAACGCAGTTGGACCCGTGCATGAAACACTGATGACTGTGCAAATATAGTTATGAAATCAATTTACATAGATTCTCCTAAATTACACGTACATAGATTCTCCTAAATTACACGTACATAGATTCTCCTAAATTACACGTACATAGATTCTCCTAAATTACACGTACATAGATTCTCCTAAATTACACGTACATAGATTCTCCTAAATTACACGTACATAGATTCTCCTAAATTACACGTACATAGATTCTCCTAAATTACACGTACATAGATTCTCCTAAATTACACGTACATAGATTCTCCTAAATTACACGTACATAGATTCTCCTAAATTACACGTACATAGATTCTCCAAAATTACACGTACATAGATTCTCCAAAATTACACGTACTCAAGACAGACACATGACCCTCACAAGCTAAGAATAAAAACACGTTTATTAAACTGTAAACAGAACCCTCATAAAAATTATTACAGGTTCAAATAAGACATCTTTATTTACATTAATACACGAAACCGTATAATGATCACAATAACAAATACAAATATTCTAAATAAACATACTGTCCATAGATACAAAAAGACAACCACACAAATACACTCACAGATTTGTATAAACATGTATACCGTCTTTAATACATATTCACTCAAATACATAAACCTCGCAGTATACGGACCGTTCTCCTTTAAATGAAGGGTAGAATTATCTTGCCATAAACCCGTCAACGTGTAACTACATAAAACTACGTAACATCAGTTCAACTAAGTACATAATAAGGGCTTATATCTTTGCCTTGGCTACTGCCCTCTTATTATGCCAGTGTGCAAACCTTGCTATCATCTCGTGTAACCCCATGGTAATCACCCTCGGCAGACAGCGTTGCCATGTAACTATAAGCTAACGGGCCGTTGAGATGCGGACGCAAAAGGTGTAGCAGATTTCGAGTAAATTGCCTCAGAGAATGATGAGAGAAAATGGAGACAGTAAAGGTTACCACTTTAGTCAAAGAATAACTTCATCAGTGAAAATTTCTAAGTATTATATAAAATAATTACGTATATAAATGAAAATTTGATTTGTTTGATATTTGCAACACATTCCTATATACTCTTCAGTTGCATCAACCTGTTATTCTTTCAAAGATATTTATAATTAAAGGTTAATGAGCAATAACCTTCCTTTTTTTAAATTTCGATAATTGGCTTTTTGTTTGTGGTATTAAATACATCACTAAAACGTGTTTTTTCTTTCACTGGGAAGGTGGGAACACGGTTGTTATTTTATACCTCTTTTTCTGAGCATGTGTATGCCATGGAAAGTACATGACAATAAAACTGAAGAAAGCATGACAAGAATTCTGTTGTTATTCCTTGGAAGTACTTATTGAGAAGGAGCTACACTGCAGACACCTTCAGTTATCCTATCATGCACGAGAGAGGGAGAGAGAGAGAGAGAGAGAGAGAGAGAGAGAGAGAGAGAGAGAGAGAGAGAGAGAGAGAGAGAGAGAGAGAGAGAGAGAGAGAGAGAGAAAGTTGCCATTTTTAATCACCTAGAAATGATGCTCTTCAAATTATGCATATATGCTAGTACTTCTGTACTAGCATGTACAATGTACAGACCTTCAGTAGCATTATGCAGACCCCATGAACTTCCTGATGGAAAATGTTAACTCCCTTCTGCTTCAACATAAATGTCAGAATAGTATAATTGTTGGTGACCTCAACCAACATCTTATACAGAGGGACTCTGATGACCTTTTTTCAGTGTTTGATATTAGAAACTTTGTTGATTTCCCTACTCTCATCTCTGCCTCCTCCCTCGACCCAGTAGTGAGTGATCTTACAAGGTATAGTCACTTGTCAACCCCTCGGTTATGTTGAATCATCTGACCACAAGGTTTTCTTAGGACACTGAAAATTCCAACTGAACGAGGTAAAAAATCTAAACGCACAGCCTGGCTGTGGGAAACAGGAAACTGGCCAGCCCTTTGCTCTGAGCTCGCCACCTCGATTGGAAAGCTCTTCTCCAAAGTGATGTGGACATCCATGTAAATGCCTTCATTAGACACATCGTTAATCTCCATCAAGAACGCAGCCTTCAGCAGTATGTGACGAAGCCTACAGATCAGCTTTAGTTCCTCTTCCATTATAGAGAGGCATAAGTATAAGAGGCATCCGACTAGAACAGGAACCTGCACAGGTAAATGGGAGATGTCCAAAAGTGGGCCATCTGTAAATGGGAAGATGACACAAAAAGAAAACTGGCATCAAGTAGTCTGGGCTCCAAAACCAGGTATTCCTTGGTCAAGGGCCGACAAGAATATTCACCTGATGAAATTATTCCACATCTAAATCAATAAGATGGGACCATTTCTACTAACACGCAGGAGAAAACTGACCTCTTGGCCGAATATTCTGCTGCCAAGATGCAAGTTCCTGATCCAGCAAGTGACCCTCCTTGGCTAGCCGCAAGAGCTGTGTCAAAGACGTCAGTGTTTACAATAAGGCAACATGAGGTGCACCTTCTCCTTAAATCGCTGGACCAAGAAAAGATTGTGGATCCAGATAAGTTGAGGCCAAGATTGCTGAATAAATGTGGAGACCAGCTAGTAGCACCTCTAACTCACATCTATCAGCACTGTCTAGACTCTAGAACAATATAAATGGCTTTCTCTGTGGAAAAAGGCAAATGTAGTCCCTTGTTTACAAAGAAAAAATAAAACGAATATCAGCAACTACAGATCAGTGTCACCTTTGTCAATCATTGGCAAGATCCTTGAGGCAATAATCTCACAGAAGATGACAGAGCTCTTTGAATGCCACTCATTTCTTTATGACCGTCATTACGGCTTCAGAAGAGGTTACTCTGCCTCTGATAGGTTAAACCTTTCCACAAAGTGGCACCAGACACTAGATGAAACTAAAGTCAATTGTGTAGTAGTACCGGGCTTAGATGGTGCTTACGACCAGAGACTCTTGGCAAAACTGCAAGTATTTGGAATTGTAAGACCTACACTGTCTTGTCAGTGATTGCCTTCAATACACAAATAACCCACATAGGAGAGAGGAGCTTACGACGACGTTTCGGTCCGACTTAGACCATTTAGTGTGACTTTGTAAATGGTGTAAGTCGGACCGAAACGTCGTCGTAAGCTCCTCTCTACTGTGTGAGGGTTAGTTGTACATTGTTACAGTCACGGTACTGTGCCTTTTTGTTATTTACTGATTACCTTTAATGTAGATCTCTAAGAGTAGTTCCATACACTTTACCAGGTATACTCAGCAGGTTCATTCTCTTGTAATTTGTACACTCTCTTGTGTTCCCTTTGTCTTTACATAAAGGAACTATACATGCTCTCTGCCAATCCCTAGGTATCTTTCCCATTTCCATGCATTTGTTAATTAAAAGCACCAACCATTCCAAAATTATCTCTCCACCTGTTTTTAACATTTCTGTCTTTGTCATTAATCTCTGCTGTTTTACCCCCCTTTCATTCTACAAGCTGCTTCACTCACCTCCCCACACTCTCAACTGGCTCTTCCTCACTCCTACAAGATGTTATACCTCCCTGCCCAATGCATGAAATAACAGCTTCCCTATATTCATAAACATTTAAGAGTTCCTCAAATATTCCCTCTATTTTAATGATATTTCCAACTCCAATAACTCTCCTATCCCATTTTTAACTGTCACATCCATTCGTTCTCCATGGGGAAGTGGAAGAAATTCTTCCTCCGTAAACCATGCGTGTCGTAAAAGGCAACTAGAATGCAAGGAGCAAGGGGCTAGTAACCCCTTCACCTTTATAAATTTAAAATAAGACTTTAGTTTTTCTTTTAAGGTCACCCTCCCTCGGTGGGATGCGACCAGTGTGATTCATTATTTTCTAGAGCTGAACAGAGAGTCTTGCATCTTTACTGAAGCATCATTAATAATTTTCTTTGGCCCGAAGCGAAACTGGCAAAAGTTACGAATGTTCTGCCTATTTTTAAATGCATATAGGTGGGGACTAGGGTAACACTTGTTAACTAAAGTATATAGTGAATGTTTGCGATCAAGAGATTTATTGAACTCTCTCTGCTATGACAGGTGAAAGTATATAGACAGCTTTCTTATTTATAAATAACTGTGTACTCTCTCTATTACCTGCTTTGTGTTTAGTGCGTGTATATGGTACCTCTGTATTTGTGTTTAGTGCGTGTATTATGGTACCTCTGTATTTGTGTTTAGTGCGTGTATTATGGTACCTCTGTATTTGTGTTTAGTGCGTGTATTATGGTACCTCTGTATTTGTGTTTAGTGCGTGTATTATGGTACCTCTGTATTTGTGTTTAGTGCGTGTATTATGGTACCTCTGTAGAGTTAGACGTCTTTAGAAGTAATCACTAACTAGTACAATGGAGTTTGGGATTTTCTTGACAAAGCAGAACCCTATTGTTGAGAAGTCGTTAAGTTAATTTATTGTATCAGCATTACGAGTGGTTCATTAGGTCTGGTCAGTTGAATTGCTCGGTCTCAGCAATTTTACATGATCCCAATATTTGAAAAAGTGTTTTGTATGTTTTATATTAGCGTTTATTCCACAATTATTTAAATGTCTTCACAAGCATGATAATTGTTGATGAATATTAATAAGATACCCTTTTGGGGAAATAAACCCATTCTATAAAACAGTGGGTTTTTTTGGAGAAAAACTTTGAGACATGACCAAATACATACAATTAAAGATATGTATGAAAGGATAGCAGAATACAGTAATGATATAATTATTTTGGTTGATATCTATCAATAACGCCTATAATCATAACCATAATTTTTAAAGGAGGTACACCGGTAAGCCAGCTGAAGGCCTCGGTCAGATGACCAAAAACTTCAGCGGCGGGTCATCATATGTCTAAGACCAGCGTCAGGAAACACTTTTTCTGTTTCCTGACAAATCTTACCTAACCTAACCTTGGGTAATAAAGAGAATTAGAACAAAAGTTCGCTCTAATGTAATGATACCAAGGTAACGAATGAAGGAAGAATGCATAAACTAATAAAGATGTAGGATAGTGAAAAGAAATAAATAATTTCACAATATATAAATAAAATACAATATACAAGTCATAGCATGTATACAGGTGACAAAATGAATTATTATTTACATTAAATAACTGAGTAAAATACATAAGGAACAGTATACATAGGTTGCAAAATATACAGAAATATAAAAAGTATATTATACATTTTGTGTATTTTTAAATGAATAACTGGATTAAAAGTGTAAAGAATAGGAAGTAAATTATGTAAAATGTGTTGAAAAAATAGATACGAATAACTGGTTAAAATCTTTAATATTGAAGAATAATGAAGATACTTCAAACAAAACTTAAATCTGAATAGGAATGTAATAAACTAATAACAGAGAAATAAGGAAAAATGAATAATAAATTATGTTTATGAACAACGCGAGGTAACATATACAAATTATGGTAATCGGTGTTAATACCTTGAATTTTCCTGGAGAAGGTTTCGGGGGTCAACGCCCCCGCGGCTCGGTCAAGACCAGGTCTCGTGGTGGATCAGGGTCTGATGAACCAGGCTGTTACTGCGAGCCGCACGCAAACTGACGTTAGAATCACAGCCCTGCTGGTCAGGTACTGACTAGGTGCTGTCCAGTGCCTTCTTGAAGACAGCCAGGTGTCTATTGGTAATCCACCTTATGTATGCTGGGAGGCAGTTGAACAGTCTTGGGTCCCGCACACTTACTGTGTTCTCTCAGTGTACTCGTGGCGCCCCTGCTTTTTATTGAGGGAATGTTGCATCTCCTGCCGAGTCTTGCTTATGAATTCATAGGGAGTGATTTTCGTGTGCAACTTTGGTACTAATCCCTCTAGGATTTTCCAAGTGTATATTATCATGCATCTCTCTCGCCTTCGTTCTAGGGAATACAAATCAAGAGACTTCAACCGTTCCCAGTAATTTAGGTGCTTTATCGTACATGTGTGTGCCGTGAAAGTTCTTTGTACGCTCTCCAGATCAGTAATTTCGCCTGCCTTGAAAGATTTAATGGTATTTATGAGTAAATATGATTAGCTTTAATGGCTGCACGAGTAGAATCTGAGAGTTTATAAATAACATTAATATTTGACTTATGGGGAGCAAGTTCAAGAAACTGGATATAAACTTAAATTTAAAACAAACAGTGATGATTTTTTATGAAAGAAATAATATACAAAAATGTGAGATGATAAGGAAAGGGGAACAAATTTAAATGTGTTACGAAAAAGAATATGAAATGAACAGATGATGATCTAGATATATGGTGATATATAGTAAAGAGGGAAGTGTTGGGGTACTAAGCATGTAATTGAGAGCAAATATTTAGTGTGAAACATAATGGCAGTACAATGCTATTGATGATATTGTAAATTTAGGAACGTGACAGAACTAGTTATCCTTGAGGGAAAAAATATAGGTATGAAAATCTATGAGATATTATTGAAATACAAGGAAAAAA
>NW_027196830.1:0-10000 GCF_038502225.1 Cherax quadricarinatus
TCAAAATCTTTGTCAAATAAACGCCGTGGATGACTTTGTCTTGCATGACAGCAAATAAAAAACCAAGGTTTTTTTACATTAAAATAAGTAATTAGAATTATAGAGTGTGAGGAGAAAAAGCAGCACTGAAAAATATTATAAATGAGAGAAAAAAAGGTATACTATATTGTAATCACATCACTGTGTTTTTCATATTCGTTTCTGTTCATGTGAAATATATTCCTTAGACCTTCATGGAAGAGGAGAATTACTCTTACATATAATTAAAATATTTTTTATGGATTTTCCTGTGTACTGTTTTCCCTTTTAATGTTTAGAGACGATATTTTGAGAATACTTACTTATATTAACTTGAAATAAAGTTGCCTCTGTGAGTCCCAGAAACCTAAGTTAACTAATGAAATTAGGAACTTTCGTGCATTATTTTGTTTCATCGAGGTGAACGAATCTTTGTTATATAAAAGCCGCAGTGTCGAAATTCCTTGAAATTTCTTAAAGTTGGTGCCTTGACGCTGATGATGGGACTATTGTCCAAGGAATTAAACCTATTCTCCCCTGTCTTGGATCAAACCTGATTATCTTCCATTCATCATGCGTTGTATGACCCCCTATGGGCTGAGCATTTCCTCTGGTTACAATAATAAGGATAATATTCTAACTCTGTCTATAAATTCTAGATAATGCAATACTGGATAATGTAATACTGGATAATGTAATACTGGAGTACTATATGACCTTTCTTGATGTGGAGCTGTAAACGTTAATAATTTAGTTTTTCGTCTCTCTAGAGAATATAAGCTTAATACACACTCTGAAGACGCTATCTATTAAATAATTTAAGGTAACGAAAACAAAAAAATTGTCACTGATAAGTTAGTCGAGGCCACCAACTGCAACTCGGCTTTGACAACACACACAAATCTTGTCGAAAAAAGTCTTTATATGGAATCAGATATTTTGTATATGTTCGCATGCAGTTTTATTTAAAAAAAAATATTTTCTTGTTTAGTAGCAATGTGTTACACTTTAATATTTTCGGGTAAAATTTCTTGTAGGAATATTTGATAGACAGTAAAGACTTTTCGATAAAAACAGAAGATGAAAAGATTTCATCAAATGTTAAATAAACGTGTCGATTCAAAGGAGTCATGTTATAAGCTACAAATATGCAGGGCTGTTTTTAGCTAACACTGGATGTTGTTTAGAAATTATTCCTTGCGTTAGTAGATCAAAGCAATCATTGAGAGCGTCGGGATCCTTCACCGCGCTCCATAACCTAATTCCAAGTCATTTTGTTTCTTATTGGCGCACCACTAACAATGTTTCAAGATCCGCAACAAGCCTGTATCGAGTAGCATAGTCTCTTTCTGCGCTTTTCTCAAAAAAAAAGCTAAAAGTTATGAGATATTTTACTACTAGTGCAGACACCTGAAATGTAATTACGAGTCAACAACCGTTTCTTGGGTCTGGAGTCACTGTCTAGTTACGATATATTCTCGTTCATCTCCCTAAAGTAGCTTTATAATGTGAACTTCGAGAGGTTTTACTAAAACCATTATATATATTGCTATACTTTAGAAAAAAACTTAAAACAATTGTAACTAGATGATTCGTGTATACTGTACATCAAGTAATTACAGTAAAGCATATAAGTGAACGGTATTTACATAAGGGTAAAGAGGTTCTCGTTGTAATTATGAATTTGGAAAAAGCATGTGATAGGGTGGATAGGGTAGCAATGTGCCAGAAGTGGCAAGTGTTTGGAATAAGTGGTAAGTTACTGAAAGCAGTTAAGACGTTTTACGAAGATAATGAGGCTCAGGTTAAGGTATGCAGGAGAGAGAGGGAGATTATTTTATATTAAAAGTAGGCCTTAGACAGGGACGCGTGATGTCAGCATGGTTATAATATATTTATAGACGGGGTTGTAAGAGAAGCGAATGCTTGGCTATTGGCAAGAGGTGTGGAATTAAAAGATAAAGAATCTAACACAAACTGGGAGTTCTCACAACTGCTTTTTGCTGATGATACTGTGCTATTGGGAGATTCTGGAGAGAAGTTGCTGAGGTTGGTAGATGAGTTTGGTAGGGTATGTAACTGAAAGAAATTAAAAATGAACATAGGAAAGGCAAGGTGATAGGGATAACAAAAAATTTAGATAGTGGAAGGTTGGATATTATATAAGAGAGAGTATGCAGGAAGTGAATGTTTTCAGATATTTGGGAGTGGACTTGTCAGCAGATGAGTCTATGAGAGACTAGTTGAACCACAGAATTGAGGAAAAAAGGTGAGTGGAACAGTGACTAGTCTGTGGAGATATAGAATGTTATCCCTGGAAGAAAAGAGGGGGTGATCTATGAGAGCATAATGGTACCAATGCTCTTATATGGGTGTGAAGCATGGAAGAAGGCATATCTGAGGCCAGTGTGTGATGTGATTATTATTACTTGGAGACTGGAAGGAGACTAAGGGTTACTAAACGTATTATCCTGAGGGCTGAAATCTAGGCGAATACAAATAGGTAGCATGTCTGTCTTGTGCTCAGACGGAGGATCAAGCCTCCACCACGCTTCTACCACACCTCCACCACGCCTCCGTGACGCTTAACATTAATTATATTCTGAGGGCAGAAGAGGGGTTGTTGAAGTGGTTCTGACATTTACAGAAGAAAATAGAGTGACTTGGAGGGCGCTTAAATATGTAGTCGTCCTAGAAAAGTTTGGAGGTAGGGGTAAAGGAGGTTTGTGAGCGAAATGCTTAGATTTTCAGCAAGCGTGCATGAGCGTGATAGAAGCTAGTGTAGGCAAATGACGGGATTCAAGACTAGTCCTGGAGTAGGCAGTACAGTGCCTGCACCCTAGAGGAGAGATGGAGATATGTTGCAGCTTTTGAACTCTAGTATCGGCACGCCTTTGGCAAGACAGTGGTGGAATGAGTGACAATGAAGGGGTTTCTTCTTTATCGGGTCATCATGTCTCTGTGGGAAGAGACCGATGTGTTAAAAAACAATAAGCACTCCACCAGTTTTGCTGTCGAATTCATAAAAAGTGTGAATTGACAGATACTAATTCATGATAGAACAAACGTGTAATGAGTTCTATGCGCTGACGCAAGCACTGAAAAGGCTGACGTAAGCACTACACGAAAGATTGATGCGAGCAGTAGTGACAATGACAAGCGCTTGACTGGTATACAGTGACATAGATGTAGCGAGCACGATTATTCCAAAGCTGACATGTGTGCTGGCATATGTTCAGCCGATATTATTGTCAAGTAACACATACACGGATGAACGCTATCGGTTGACTGTTTTATAAATGGAGTTAAACACGAAGACAGATGAGCCTTTAAGTGAACATGTTTCGATCACATGTGAGCTGTAACAAACAATTTGTCGGCAGTTTACCGGCGACTCTATTCTGTAGTTTTAATTTTTGTGTGTGAAAGGCACATATAGCAATTTAAAATGATGTAATCGCTTACGTAGTAGGGAAGAGCAGTTATTTTCCTGACAAAACTTGTGACAGTAATGTTATATATACAGAACCTCTTCCTATCTCAAGGAATATATAGTGTTGGTGTCTACCTTGACAGAGGAACCCACTTAAATACTTTTGTTCTCGTCTTGCAAACTGAATTTTTGTTCAGATTTATTTCCACGCAAAATTAACCTGACTGACGAGAGATAAGGCTGCGATAAGAGGACGGAGAATCGAATCTCCGCTATTCTTAAGTCAGAGTGACGTAAGATATAAAACAATAATCCCTAAAAGATTTAGCTGCCTTTATATTAGGCATTATTATAAATAACTTTCTGTATAATTACTAAATTATCTTTAATTCAATAATCGGCTTTTTTAATGTCAGTCACTGATAAATAGATTTTTTTTTAATAATGAATTAAGTTGAAAGTCCATTTTCTGTAAATTCTTTTTAAATTACTTGACATAGCTGAGGAATTAGCCAAATCTCATACAGTGAAAGAATTAATCGAATAAATTTAGACTTTATATGATCAACCTAATAACAAAAATTATTCAGACTTAAATCACTTTCACAGACTTGAATCAGAAAAATAATGATTCTAGTCAGTCTAACTACCGTCAAGATATTATGCACGACATGTCATGTTATCATGCACAACATGTCATGTACATGTTTGAAGGTCATACAACAAAATCAGTAGACTTAAGAGGCTCTTAAGTTTCCCTGTCTCTTATAATCATGTTTATTTTTCCCCTATAATCTACCTTTTCAATAATTATTATCGCATTTGCTTCGTCTGTTTCCTAAGGTGAAGTCCAGGATCTTTCCTTAATTCATTCTAAAACTTAACAAATCCTTGAGGACAATTGTGTTGTAGAGATCTGAGTTGTGTTCAGACCTCTACAACACAATTGTTATCCAAGATTTGTTAAGTTATACCACGAATTAGGGAAAGATCCCGGACTTCACCTTACGAAACAGACAAAGCAAATGCGATAATAATTATGGACAAGGTAGATTATAGTGGAAAAATGAACATGCTACTCGAAGAGAGGGTACCTGACGTGCCCCTTAAATACTACATTCATTTGGTTACCACACGATAGGGTGGGGGAGGGGGGTGCATAATTATAGTATAACTATAATAATTATATAATATAATAATTATATAGTATAATTACAGTAAAACTTTGATTTTTAATACTTTTTCAGCGAGATACTTATTGTAAATTTAATTAAATCTCACGTTGTTTTAAAGAAATTACATTATTAGTGTGTGTGTTGTTCATCCGCTTAAGTTGTCTAGCGTATGATTCTTATATAAAAATATCCTCTCTCTTACGTAAGGAATATTGGGTAGTGAGTTCTGGCAGGTTACCCATAGGAAGGATCCACTAACACACTGACAAGACCTGACGGCAGGAATGTTCATATGTTAGCTTAATTTGTTTATTTTGGTTCTCTCTTGTTGTAATGTTGTCCACCACATATGTCATTGTGACAGCTCTGAGAGATAACTGGCAGAGATAACATTAAGTTTAGATACTTTAGATGCATGTGATAATAGCAAGAAAAAAAATAAGATCCCCATGTAGAATATCGAACCAGATACAGACTTCAAGTCTGTATCTGGTTCCCCAGGTTTGGGTTTGTCCACCAACTGGTGTGACATTTTAATCCTATTTCTCTGTTGTCTATATATATCATGAGCTTTATGTAGACTGAGAGCTTACGTTCAGTCTTGTTTTAAGAATTGAAGATATGTTTAATCGGCAGTGTACTGGTAACATGCTGCATAAGTAAGTTTATTCAGGTATACATAAATACAGTTACATAGATTATCATACATAGCAGTTTGTATAGAGAACCTGGGATAACCCAAAAAAGTCCGACAGCGGGACTTATTTCCATTGGGGTCCTTTTAATACTTTATTATTATACTATATGGGATATAATATCTTATTATTATACTATAATGACCCTTGTGTCATCAATAGACTTTATATTATGCAAATCCATTAACTTTCTAATGAAATGGTTGGCATTCAAGAAATCCAGGAGGAAGACTGAAAAAATACATCTTAGTAACCTTTAAGTAAATGATACTTTAAATTACATACTTCAAGGTTAAATACACAAATAACCCGCACATGAAAGAGAGAAGCTTACGACGACTTTGTCAATGGTCCAAGTCGGACCGAAACGTCGTCGTAAGCTTCTCTCTTTCATGTGTGGGTTATTTGTGTATCGTTCCAGTCACGGTATTGTGCCTTTTTGTTATTCAAGGTTAAAGTATGTTAAAACACTGTAATATTGATGGATTAAATGCACTGATTGCTAAATCATATTGTATCATTGTATGTAATATTCCTTGTCCATAAATAACGAAAGCATAGCATAGCTAAATTTAAAAACTGTATGGTGAAGATATTCATTAATATTAGGAAAATTAAATTTGTTATTTATAATTAAATGGTTTGTTGTCAACAGTAGTGCATATAAAAACGTTTGTTAGGGAATGTATCGACAAGTTAAGATCATAATGTATTAAGAATATAACAGATAGTAACAGTTATTTAGATAAAAGGTTGTTTTGTAAAGGTGTTTTTTCCATTTCTGTATTTTAGTTATGGTAGGAAAAAAAAATTCTGTAACTGACAAACTTTAAAGTATAAAGAAGTTAGTGCTTTAAAATATGAAAAAATAGCCGAGTCATATATAATGACAAGGTGAATATAAACAGCTGGTGAACAGGATAGATGTGCAGCACTTTGGAATCCATCTTACAGAAACGCATCACCTAGATAACAGTGTTCTTCAGTTGAATACGAGCAATCGTAACACTGGAGACATCAGTTGTAGTAGTTTTGACGTGATCAGACCGTCAGCTTAGGTAGTAGGTAGCCAGTCCGTCATCCTTGGAAGTAGATGGTTAGTCCCTCAAACCTAAAGAATAAGCATGCAGCCAGACCATATATACTTGAGAAAAAGTGAGGGGAAATAGTTAGAGTTATTGTTGCATGATGGCCCACTAGTGGAAGTAGATTAACGTAAACAGTTGTTCAGCAAATAAGTTAAAGAATACGTAATCTATATCAAGATACTAATGGTGTTGCTGCGGCTGACACACCAACACCATGGGGAGAGTCTTCTGCTACTTGAACAACCATTTAGCATGACCTACTTCCACTGGTGTGACATGCTCGTCTGTGGCTTCAACTTCAGCTGTTTAGCCTCATTTCTGCTCAAGGCCGCTTACCTATGTTTTATGTTTGATGGAAAGAACACGTTAAAACTATTATTGCTTCTGTCTCCACTCCTGTAGGCACCTGTATTGGACTGTGCAGGTGAAACGTTTTAGCAATAAATATTTGTCGGTATTGTATAACATTAATTATATGGTA
This sequence comes from Cherax quadricarinatus, assembly GCF_038502225.1. Classification (NCBI taxonomy): domain Eukaryota; kingdom Metazoa; phylum Arthropoda; class Malacostraca; order Decapoda; family Parastacidae; genus Cherax; species Cherax quadricarinatus. Next base: position 6,891 of record NW_027196830.1, read on the forward strand.
GGAAGCTGAGGAGAGACAGTAACTCAAAACAGTCTCCGTGTTTTAGTCGCTATTATTATGTCTCAGGCGTTGATATTGGCAAACTCTTTCCTTGGTACTTTAAAAATGTTAGCACTCACCTGTTCGTATATAAACAAAGAAGATAACATTGATTAAACTATTAGAAAAATATTTAATTAAAAACGCATTTAAATAAGCTTGAAAATAAGTAGGCCAGTATGGTAGTAGAAGGAATAAAAAGGATAGCTTAGAAACAGACTGACCTATGGCTGAGTTGCAGGATGCCAGTATTTCCACACAAATATTTTGAGCACTGATGAATGCTTCCCGGCAGTCGCAGTACCGTTATTCCTTCGGGTGAAGCGCGGATGATTAATGTACGACAGTAGGGATTCCGATGGCCGTATGGCTGAGGTACAGATGATCCCTGTGCAGCAGTTGGGATGCTGTTGACCCTTTGGAGTATGGATGATTGATATCCGGCAGTCGGGTTGCCGATTTATACTCTCGTCTCATTCGATGTTTCGTCTCAAATGATTTTCCATATTACCTTGGTCTCGCCTGATATTCCATACTACTCTGGTCTCTCTTGATGTTCCATATTATAATCCCTAGCTTCACTTAAGGTTCCATTTTATAATCCCTGGTTTCACATGACGTTCCGTACTACACTTGGCTCCCTTGATTTTCCATAAAACCTTGATCTTGTATGATCTTTAGACTCCCTTTATGGTTCATACTAACCTGGTCTAATTTTAGCAGCATTATCTTTGTACATTTAAGACCACGAAAGCCTAGTATATTTACAACTCGCTAAAAGGATGTATAGTGACCACTCAGAAGTGCACGGTGACTTTATTGCTAATAACTATTGCCGTAACTTAAGAACGAGGAGTCGAGCCTCCTTCGGTGATCTGAAGGACCCACGGAGGCTTAGCGTGAATAACACACAAATGTCCTTGCGGACATGAATAATATCTTCGACACACGCATAGAAAAACACCACTCCTCTAGGGTGCGCAGTGTTAAATTTTACTATGGAGTTAGACTAAGGATGGTTGTAAACACCTGCTGGTTTACCAGTGTCCAGGTACCAGAAGGTGTCTTTCTAATTCAGTCTAAGATGGTATCAACAGATCCAAGAATGACTCATAAATAATTTCATCTCTCCAGAAGACCGAACTGAACCCCATCCTTATAAAATCACGCACACATACACACGTAAATAATACATAACATTGTATGTATTATAAAGAGTGTCTTTCAATGTATATGCACCGAGTAGCTGTGTATATAGACCCAGCCGTTTATATCACCATATATTTACAATAATAAATTATTTTAATCTCCCTTTTTTAGGGCTAGACTATTCTGGCATGATGAACTGGCAAAACGCAGCCACAGTAAAATAATTTGTACCGTCGATATGATTAAAATCCCCATTTTGCTTTTCTGTTATATTACTTTCTCTCTCTCTCATATATATATATATATATATATATATATATATATATATATATATATATATATATATATATATATATATATATATAATGTACTAGATAGTGATCCATGGGTTGCAACATCTAGCTCCAAAAGGCCAGTTGTTGCTTCACCAGGTACAAGTGATTATTTGACAAAGTCCAGTGTCAGGAGACATTTGTTTCCTGACTAATAAAACACCACCACCCCCACCCCCACAGCCACGACACCCGCGATCGACACACCACTTTTGTCGCCACCACAGCCACGACTACCACCACCATTAACACCACTGCCACCACCACCACCACTAACACCACTGCCACCACCACCGCCAAATCCTCCTATTTATGTATTCGTATGTAATAAAGCATAATATCATAATAATTAGCAAATACAACGTATAGTTAATTTTCACACCAAAACACAAACACGCACAAAATTAAACTTAAACTCAGGCAATAAACTAATTAAAAAATCAAGCATTTAAAACCAGCAGATATAGGAAGCATTTTTGGACAACACGGCTGATCTATTACATAGCTCAAACAACGAAATTTCAATGTATGCATAACCATGTGATGGAGGGGAGGCGCTGGGGACAACTGGACACCGACCCGCAGTGAACACAAGTTTTTATGCCCATCAGCGCCATCTTTGGGCACCCATATGCACTACCCTCGTGACAGCTGACCACTTCTTTATATTATTTATATCTCGAGGGAAAAAAAGAGAAGGGGGATATATTTATTAAAATGACTGTTCTTTTGAGGGTCTCTCGTGGATCCTTAAGATTTCGCGCGACTTACAGCGTCATAAGAGGTGATTGTCACACATTGGAGTATAAGTTATAACTAGTAAAGTGCTTAAATTGGCCTCATATATACCGACTGACAACTTGGCAAAGTTTACTAGGTGCTAAATGTATTATATTTAGCAACACAGTACTTGTCTTAGTCGACACCTTACATAGCTAACGTTAATTAGTGATGAATTAGGTTCTACCTAAGTGAAATGCACAAAATTTAGTCATGGGTGATCAGAGATTTAAGGTAGGGGAAAGTTACAATTGAGCTTTTCAAGGAAGAGGAAGTGCCATGATGCCGGCCAACAGTTCTTAAAGGGAAAGTTCTCTTCATAGGACTGAAAGAGTGTAAAACAAACTTTTATCCCATAAGATCGCTAAGGGACCCACAAATATTACCCGGGGGTCGACCTGACAAACTTCTTCAGCTAGTGTTTTAAAGTGTAAATAGCAAGTATGAGATATTACATGTGATAAGTCGTAAGTATAAATTGTAGGTATATATTTGCTACATTTAAAGTTAAGTGAGTACCATAAGATAGTGCTCAGCTATTTAGGGTATTGTCGCGTCAGGAAATTTAAAAAGCACATATAAGGTCTTTGGAACCACACAAAAAAATGGTCTCCAGGTTAAAACCAGATGACAACGATAGTAAAAGTGACGATGATCGGACGACATTAGATCATTGATCTAATGCTCACCTGGGAAATACCACATATAAGCGAAACACAAAATCAACCTTAAGTGTCAATTGCCAGCGTTAAAATCGTCTAGATCAACTTTCCAGACTTCTTTCTAATATGAAGGCTAAATTAGCATCTG
>NW_027196830.1:15000-22500 GCF_038502225.1 Cherax quadricarinatus
TAGGAAAAGAGACAAGGAGGGAACCAGCAGAGGTCTGTCAGAGCAGGACAGAACAGCAAGGGCAAGCACACACACAACTACTCTCAGAACCATACAACCTATCACACCATCCCAACACACCCTACAATCCATACCCACAGCCTCCACCCAACACCAAGCTATAGAACCCCACAGTATGCCACCAGGTCTCCCACCCTCACAGGCCCCCCAAACCACAGTGTTGGAAAGGAAACTGAAGGTATGGTACACAAACGCTGATGGAATAACAAATAAGTGGGAGGAGTGGCAAGAAAGAGTCAAAGAAGCATCACCGGACATCATAGCTCTCACAGAAACCAAGCTTACAGGTATGATAACAGATGCCATCTTTCCAACGGGATACCAAATCCTGAGGAAAGACAGAGGGAACAGGGGGGGTGGAGGAGTGGCGTTGCTGATCAAAAATCGCTGGAATTTTGATGAGCTGGAGAGAGAAGATAGCGGAGAAGAAAGTGATTATATAGTGGGAACACTTCACTCTGGAGGTCCCAAGGTGGTAATAGCAGTGATGTATAACCCACCACAGAACAGCAGGAGGCCAAGGCAAGAGTACGACGAGAGCAATAGAGCGATGGTTGACACACTAGCTAGAGTGGCCAGAAGAGCTCATGCATGCAGGGCAAAGCTCCTGATCATGGGTGACTTTAACCACAAGGAGATAGATTGGGAGAACTTGGACCCACATGGGGGCCAAGATACTTGGAGGGCTAAGATGATGGAGGTGGTACTGGAGAACTTCATGTACCAACACGTAAGGGACACTACAAGAGAGAGAGGAGAGGATGAACCAGCAAGGCTGGACTTAGTATTCACCTTCAGTAGTGCAGATATCGAGGACATCACATATGAAAGACCCCTTGGGGCCAGTGACCATGTGGTTGTAAGCTTCGAATACACAGTAGAGCTACAAGTGGAGGGAGAAGCAGGAAGGCCAGGACGAATGAAGCCAAACTACAAGAAAGGGGACTACACAGGAATGAGGAACTACCTGAACGGGGTTCAGTGGGACAGAGAACTGGCAGGGAAACCAGTTAATGAGATGATGGAATATGTAGCAATAAAATGCAAGGAGGCTGAGGAGAGGTTTGTACCCAAGGGTAACAGGAGTAATGAAAAAGCCAGGATGAGCCCATGGTTTACCCAAAGGTGCAGGGAGGCAAAAACCAAGTGTGCTAGGGAATGGAAGAAATATAGAAGGCAAAGGACCCAGGAGAATAAGGAGAACAGTCGTAGAGCCAGAAATGAATATGCACAGATAAGAAGGGAGGCCCAAAGACAATATGAAAATGACATAGCAGCGAAAGCCAAATCTGACCCGAAACTGTTGTACAGCCACATCAGGAGGAAAACAACAGTCAAGGACCAGGTAATCAGGCTAAGGAAGGAAGGAGGAGAGACAACAGGAAATGACCGGGAAGTATGTGAAGAACTCAACAAGAGATTCAAAGAAGTGTTCACAGAGGAGACAGAAGGGACTCCAGAAAGACGGAGAGGTGGGGCACACCACCAAGTGCTGGACACAGTGCACACAACCGAGGAAGAAGTGAAGAGGCTTCTGAGTGAGCTAGATACCTCAAAGGCAATGGGGCCAGATAACATCTCCCCATGGGTATTGAGAGAGGGAGCAGAGGCGCTATGTGTACCCCTAACAACAATATTCAATACATCTATCGAAACAGGGAGATTGCCTGAGGCATGGAAGACAGCAAATGTAGTCCCAATCTTTAAAAAAGGAGACAGACATGAAGCATTAAACTACAGACCAGTGTCACTGACATGTATAGTATGCAAAATCATGGAGAAGATTATCAGGAGAAGAGTGGTGGAACACCTAGAAAGGAATGATCTCATCAACAGCAGCCAGCATGGTTTCAGGGACGGGAAATCCTGTGTCACAAACCTACTGGAGTTCTATGACATGGTGACAGCAGTAAGACAAGAGAGAGAGGGGTGGGTGGATTGCATTTTCTTGGACTGCAAGAAGGCGTTTGACACAGTTCCACACAAGAGATTGGTGCAAAAACTGGAGGACCAAGCAGGGATAACAGGGAAGGCACTACAATGGATCAGGGAATACTTGTCAGGAAGACAGCAGCGAGTCATGGTACGTGGCGAGGTGTCAGAGTGGGCACCTGTGACCAGCGGGGTCCCGCAGGGGTCAGTCCTAGGACCAGTGCTGTTTCTGGTATTTGTGAACGACATGACGGAAGGAATAGACTCTGAGGTGTCCCTGTTTGCAGATGACGTGAAGTTGATGAGAAGAATACACTCGATCGAAGACCAGGCAGAACTACAAAGGGATCTGGACAGGCTGCAGAACTGGTCCAGCAATTGGCTCCTGGAGTTCAATCCCACCAAGTGCAAAGTCATGAAGATTGGGGAAGGGCAAAGAAGGCCGCAAACGGAGTACAGTCTAGGGGGTCAGAGACTACAAACCTCACTCAAGGAAAAAGATCTTGGGGTGAGTATAACACCAGGCACATCTCCTGAAGCGCACATCAACCAAATAACTGCTGCAGCATATGGGCGCCTAGCAAACCTCAGAACAGCATTCCGACATCTTAATAAGGAATCGTTCAGGACCCTGTACACCGTATACGTTAGGCCCATATTGGAGTATGCGGCACCAGTTTGGAACCCACACCTAGCCAAGCACGTAAAGAAACTAGAGAAAGTGCAAAGGTTTGCAACAAGACTAGTCCCAGAGCTAAGAGGTATGTCCTACGAGGAGAGGTTAAGGGAAATCAACCTGACGACACTGGAGGACAGGAGAGATAGGGGGGACATGATAACGACATACAAAATACTGAGAGGAATTGACAAGGTGGACAAAAACAGGATGTTCCAGAGATTGGACACAGTAACAAGGGGACACAGTTGGAAGCTAAAGACACAGATGAATCACAGGGATGCTAGGAAGTATTTCTTCAGCCACAGAGTAGTCAGTAAGTGGAATAGTTTGGGAAGCGATGTAGTGGAGGCAGGATCCATACATAGCTTTAAGCAGAGGTACGATAAAGCTCACGGCTCAGGGAGAGTGACCTAGTAGCGATCAGTGAAGAGGCGGGGCCAGGAGCTCGGACTCGACCCCCGCAACCTCAACTAGGTGAGTACAACTAGGTGAGTACACACACACACACACACACACACACACGCACACATACACACACATACACACACACACACACACACACACACACACACACACACACACACACACACACACACACACACACACACACACACAGATGTTCCAGAGATTGGACACAGTAACAAGGGGACACAGTTGGAAGTTGAAGACACAGATGAATCACAGGGACGTTAGGAAGTATTTCTTCAGCCACAGAGTAGTCAGTAAGTGGAATAGTTTGGGAAGCGATGTAGTGGAGGCAGGATCCATACATAGCTTTAAGCAGAGGTATGATAAAGCTCAAGGTTCAGGGAGAGTGACCTAGTAGCGACCAGTGAAGAGGCGGGGACAGGAGCTTGGACTCTACCCCTGCAACCTCAACTAGGTGAGTACAACTAGGTGAGTACACACTACAAAGGGATATGGACAGGCTGTAAGCCTGGTTCTACAAATGGCTGCTCCTGTTCATCACAGTACTTCCGGCCTCAGTATGAAAGACTCTTTCTCACGCTTCAGCATCACCTTGATAGAGATAATAAGAAATGGTTATAACTAATTTTTAAAGGGGTTAACCGGTTAGCCAACGGAAGTCCTCGGTCAGATGACCAAAAGCTCCAACCACGGGTCATCATCTGACGAAGATCCGCGTCAGGAGAAACCTGTTCTGTTTCCTGACAAACCTTTCCTAACCTAACCTTGGATCGAGACTCTGGAACCGAACACTTCTCAAGGCTGACGGTCTGATCACGTCAACTTTACCTTTCCACTGATTCTGCTAGCTATAAAAATAGTTACCTTTGGATTCGACTGAAGAAGCCTGCAGAGGAGATGAAAAGTATTGACAATAAATTTGTCCAACTGTTGTACATATGCCTTGCTCACCTGATTGTCAGAATTATTCCAATATTATACTGCAATGTTTTAATTTTGACTGACTCAGGATTGTTGGGGATTGGATAGTTACTCTTTTGATTAACATTTTGCTCTTTATTTGCGTGATTTGTCTCCGTAACTATATCCCGTTTGTCGATATGGTAAATATTATATAATGTATCAATGTTCCGGGAGAGCCAATTTTCCCCTCACCGTGAGTAATGGCTTTCAAAAATTTATGCCTGACTATTGTTAAACTCTAAGCAAAACTTGCGAAAGGTCAAAGGAATACATTCACACCTGGTGCGAGATCCGAGAGGATTGAGCTGAAACAAGATGGCCAAGAAATGCTATCTTGAAGAAAGGAAGAGCAAGAGAGGATACCATCACATCATGCAGGTTAATCCGGTTTCTAGACAACGAAGAATCAAATGTTTCTTTTTGACAGGTAACGAACTAGAAGAAGAGGCAACATAAAGTGACTACCGCCCTACCGAGCCACAAAGATCATGTTAAAAAGCGTAAGAGCATTAAAGAAGTGAAGGGATTAATCCAGACTGGACAGTGACAGTGGAAGCTCACTCCTTACCTTGAAAGTATACCTGGAGAGGGATTCGGGGATCAACGCCCCCGCGGCCAGGTCTGAGACCAGGCCTCGTGATGGGTCAGGGTCTGATCAACCAGACTGTTACTGCTGGCCGCACGTAAACCGACGTAAGAACCCCAGCTCGGCTGATCAGGTACTGACTGTAGGTGCTTGTCCAGCGTCTTCTTGAAGACATCCAGGGGTTCATTTAATAAAATGACACGTCATTCACGATATAACCTAAAGATGCTGACCCAAAAGCTACAGTTCATCCCCCGCTAAAATAAGACATGAATAGAAAGAGATGAAGAGACACTTCCCCTCTGGTGAGAATGAGTGGAACTTTCTCGCGCTGACTTATCACAATCGTAGTCCCAGGCGGCTCCTGGGATGGAACTGATAAAGCAATGTCTTGATGACTCCGGGAGTGCATAGGCTGAGAGAGAGAGAGAGAGAGAGAGAGAGAGAGAGAGAGAGAATGGGGGGGGAAGGGTTGGAGGACTGGTGTAAAGGAGGTTTTGAGTACTAAGTGCTTGAACATCCAAGAAGATTTGGGTGAGCTTGTTAGATCGGAATGGGTGGAAGCAAAGTGGTTTTCATGACTTGGAGTGTGAGAAAGATATAAACATTGCTAATGGGATTCAGAGAAACTAAACACACTTGTGTCATGGAGGTGGGAAGTACTGGACACAGTGCCCTCACTCTAAAGGATGGACGAAGATATTGCGCTATCTGAGCTGTAATGTTACCAGTTTTGGAGGAAAAACGATTAAACAAATGACGGTGAATGTGTTTTCCCATTTTAGGGGTCACCCTTTTAGTGCTGATGTGTTTCCTCAAAGGAAACAATTTCTTGATGTTAGGTTCTGTAAGTTATCATGAACCAGTTGTAATAATCAGATTGGTTTTTGTTAAATAATTGAAGAATGTCTTTTCTGATCAGCTTTAAGTCGAGGTGTTCGACTTTATTTGGTTTTCCTAGATTAAATCAACTTAGTGTTCCTTTGTGTACCTATAACATTTACGTGTCGAGAGACTGGCAAGGGACGGTGAATCATTGCTGGAAATCATCGATGTCGGAACAGTGACTGCTTAAGAATGCGTGCAGTTCCTGTTAACAGTCACGCAGTGAAGGTGGCGAGGCTGAATGCTGGGTAACAATGAAAGTCACCTAACTCACACCTGACAAGTTTGGATAACGAGCACTAGACAGTATGTGTAGCACTGGTGCACACCACGACGCATACATCAGCCATGCAACACTTGGTACTTTTCCGCTCCTCATCATGCACCCAGTAGTAACAGCAGAGGCGGATGTATCAGCAGAGGCAGTACATGGCGTATTAGTGAGTGCCAGTAGCAGTGAAGGTAACAGAAACTGCAGTAGTGGGCACAGCAGTAGAAGCAGCAGTAACAGGCGCAGCAGCAATAGCTACAGTAGCAGCTGGAACAGCAGTAATAACTGCTGCATCTGTAGTAACGGCTAACTCAGTAACAGATGCAGCAATTACAGAAGCAGCACTAAGTGCTGCATCAACAGTGAATTCAGCAGCAGGAGTAACGATGGCAACCAGATGCTCAATGCCTCAAATGAGTAGCAACGCATCATTTTTCCCCCCTCTTCCCCTTGCATCAGAGCGAAGAAGAGGCACTGAGTGCCACCCCTCAGCGAGGCTTTCATCTTGCAGGTTAATTGTGGAAGATTAGAGGCGTAAGTTTGGAGTAATAGACAGGTACGCGGGATGGACTCATTACTCCCAGGATAGTAAAAGAAAATTTTGCTATTGATAACAGAGAGTGAAATTACGTCGGGCTCTTTGATCTCATTTCGCCCCACTTATTTCAAGGGACCCTCTCAACCCCCTTCTCTTTTATCCTGCCTCTCTTCCTCCTCCACGTTTTTCTCCACTTCCTCTACCTCTTACCACTTGACCTCACTCCACTTTCCTTTTGTATTTTCTTTCTATATTTGTATTGTTTATAGCGTTTCTGGCATTTTTGTTTGTCTTCTCTTTGATTGTGTCTCTGAGTCTCTGTCCCCGTCTCTCTCTATTTCTCTCTCTCTCGTTCGCTTGCTTGCTCTCTTGCTCTTCTTCTCGCTCTCGCTCTTTTGCTTTCTCTTTCGCTCTCTCTTGCTTTCTAAGCATTGTTCACATAAGCAGCATCGAAACACGGTATAGTGTTATGAATGTGCGTGTGAACTGGTTCTCGGGGACAAGGAACACAGATAAAAATAAAAACAAACGAGCTACGGGAAATATTTTTCAGCCTCAGAGTGCTCAAAAAGTGAGATGGATTAAACAAAGCAGCAGCTGCAACACACAATATACACAGGTATAAGGAGAGGTACGACAGTACCTATGAGGCAGGAGACTATTAAAACAAAATTGGTGAACTGGGACTTACGCAGTCCCAGTAACAGCCCGAATTTTACTTTCTGGAAAGTATAACTGTGTTGAAAGTTTTAATCCATTCTGAAAAGGCATTCTCTAGTTATTTTGAGGATTCTAGTGATTCCAAATTTTTAAACTTATTTAGTACAGTGACAAATTTTCCTGCACACAAACTGGACGTAATGGAGACAATCCTGTGTTTTAAAAATATTTAAAAGTCGTTTAACAGTAATTAAAATTCCACTCATTTTAACAGACAAAAGTGGCAAACATAACAGCTTCACTCTCCGCCGTCGAAGGAGTAGAAGGTACTTTTTTTAATCAACGTTTGAAGTCATGCAGCAGAGGCTTTTGATAGTTAACAGGCCCATTCCAGGAATCTTGAGAAGTGTTCTGTATCTTTGGGTATGGGAAACCTTCCCATGATGACAGCTACATGAATTATGGTTCCAGTTTCTGTACACCACCATTAGAAATTT
>NW_027196830.1:27500-76881 GCF_038502225.1 Cherax quadricarinatus
ATTATTATTATTATTATTATTTATAAACTAGGTATCCCAGAAAGGATACGTTTGAGTACCACATTTTATTAGTTTTTTCTGCTTCAAATCTGATTTCAAATTTTCATGGTTGATTTACTGTACCTGCGAGAGGAGTCATGCAGGACGAGCTGCTGCTCCCGCGAGAGGAGTCATGCAGGACGAGCTGCTGCTCCCGCGAGAGGAGTCATGCAGGACGAGCTGCTGCTCCCGCGAGAGGAGTCATGCAGGACGAGCTGCTGCTCCCGCGAGAGGAGTCATGCAGGACGAGCTGCTGCTCCCGCGAGAGGAGTCATGCAGGACGAGCTGCTGCTCCCTCATTATCTCCCATTCCTGAAAGTTTTCTGTCCGTTTGTTAACATAAGAAAGTCTATCCTGACCGATTTCGAACATTCAAAAAAAAAAAAGTTTATCCTTATTAGAAGATGGATGACAATGTTACTGGAGGAGCAGGTGTTTCTACTAGTTTTGTGGGTAACAAAAAAATGTTAAGTATGTTTTAGAGTTCAGTCAAGTTAAATATAATTGCGTATACCACTTTTTAGCAACTAGTTACATTATTGGAGAGCTGACGACCTAGGTTCGAACCCTGTTGTTTAAGATGTTTATATATATATATATATATATATATATATATATATATATATATATATATATATATATATATATATATATATATATATATATATATATATATATATATATATATGGGGTCCACCTCTGGTGTAAATTGTGGGGGCCATAGCCTCGGAGAAGTGGATAAAAAGGCTTCAAGGAAGAATATTTGGATTTCTTCCTGAAGCCATTTGAATATTCCACTTCCCCTACCACCCCATCTTTTAAACTATTTTTTTTTTACCAATAGGAATATTTTATTATATATATATATAATTTCATATATTTGGTGAAAAGTGAATATTAAAATAATTTATAAATTAGTGTAAAATTTAAAACATGTTTCATCAGAGAAAGGAGAAAAAACTTGAAAAATACACAGACACGCGTCGCTCTGGGCGGAGTTGATCTTTTCTTATTGTATTTTTAAGTCATGTTTTGCCTTGACTCACTGAATAGTCTTTATCACAGCCTTCATGTCCATTCCAGGAAGAAGATAATGGATAAACCTGTTGGCTTTGGAAATACTAATGAGGGCTTTTTTATCCTTTCTTCTCTCTCTCTCTCTCTCTCTCTCTCTCTCTCTCTCTCTCTCTCTCTCTCTCTCTCTCTCTCTCTCTCTCTCTCTCTCTCTCTCTCTCTCTCTCTCTCTCTCTCTCTCTCTCTCTCTCTTTTTACACTTTTTGCACTCTCTCCCCTCTCACCTCCTTTTATTATCCTTCTTCCTCCTCGTTTTCCTCACTTCAAAAATGAATCCATAAATAAAAATGAAAATAAAAATAAATATTTTCAAATAAATTCAGTAATTCTTTTTTTTTTTTAATCAAAAAAAATATTCCTTCGCAAAGGAAACCGGCGACTGCATGACACAAAATTTTGGAAATAGAACGGACGTTCATTTATTTTTTTTTCACTGAAGTAATTATTTATTTTTTTTATCTTAATTAGATTCATCATCCCAAATCCACACATTGAAGTTTTTTACCATCGGTCTTAATTGTGTCAGTCCCATGTTTTGAAGTGGTGTCAGTCCCATGCGTTGTAATGGTGTCAGTCCCATGCGTTGTAATGGTGTCAGTCCCATGCGTTGTAATGGTGTCAGTCCCATGCGTTGTAATGGTGTCAATCCCATGCGTCGTAATGGTGTCACTCCCATGCTGTGTAATGATAGTCCCGTGCACTCTCATAATAGTCCCGTGCACTCTCATAATAGTCCCGTGCACTCTCATAATAGTCCCGTGCACTCTCATAATAGTCCCGTGCACTCTCATAATAGTCCCGTGCACTCTCATAATAGTCCCGTGCACTCTCATAATAGTCTCGTGCACTCTCATAATAGTCCCGTGCACTCTCATAATAGTCCCGTGCACTCTCATAATAGTCCCGTACACTCGCATAATAGTCCCGTGCACTCTCATAATAGTCCCGTGCACTCTCATAATAGTCCCGTGCACTCTCATAATAGTCCCGTGCACTCTCATAATATTCCTGTGTATTGTAATAATGATGGTATCCCCGAACGTCGTAATTAAATTGTTAAGAAATACATATAGAAAGTGAAGGAGTAACTGTGTGGTAGGTAGACTACCACACAGTTACTCAGTTCTCACACAGCTTCACCCTGCGGTGGTAACTGTATGGGAGGAAACTTTATTCTGACGAAGGGAGGAAGTCACTGTACGGGTGGCAGTTGCATCCTGGGTCGTGGGATGGGAAGACCATATATGTATTGAACGTCCTTGGTTTCCTCTTTACTCTTTTTTCCAATATCTTTTGCGGTAGAACAATCACCATTTTACTAAAGAGAAAACAGAAATCGAAGGATTCGTTTATGTATCCACTTCCAAGGGATACCTAATTGTGGTTGGCTTTTATAATCTATTGCCGTTTTTAAACGCTCTTCGAAAATTTAAATATACTTTCTAGGCATAGACTAGATTTAGATTTTGCCATCGAAGTGGCTGGTCTATTGTGTACTCCATATCCATCCTGTGGACGGTAGCAAGAGCATATGAATACACAAAAGGTCTAGGAACTAGGCCCCAAAAAGGTTAACATGAGTACAATATATGTATCTACAGTTGCCTCATTTGTTGCAAGCAAATGTAGAAAATCTGCTTAATATGTCTGGTGTCTTATTTTCCTTAATATTTTGACAAATCACATAGGTTATTATTCTATCTTTATATTCCTCAATTAGCAGACAATTAAGCACATATACGAAAGTATATGTTGTCCATTGAGTATTTGCTAAACTTTACGTAGAATAAAGAGGTGGAAGTTAAAAAAAAAAATCGTGTATAGCCACAAAATGGATGATAGAAAAACGAGAACAATGTTGTGTTTTGTCAGTATGACGATCACTACAAAATAAATTTTGGTAGGTGGACTAGTGTTTAAATGTGATTATTATGTAGATGGGTGAATTATGTAAACATTTATTATTGTGCCACATCCAAGCTTCATTTTGTTCAAAACTCAAGTGAATTTCAACAAAATAATTCATGCTTTAGTCAGTGAACATCTATACAAAAACACCTGATAGTCAGGTCACTCTGAGGAGTGAGGTCACTTTGAGGAGTGAGGTCACTCTGAAGAGTGAGGTTACTCTTGAAGGTCAGGTCAGTAAGACTTGACTTATTTTCTGTTCTTTGTGACACAGTTTAATGATGATGGATCCAAGTCTTTCACTCTAATGTGAAATTAAAATGAAAAATGCGAATTTTGTTTGATGAATAAAGTCAAATTTATAAAAAAAAAAAGATATGCAAAGAGGAATTATTTGTGTCATCGTTTAGAAAATAAGAGACTTTTAAGTACTTAATTAAGGATATGATGATGAAGGGGATATTTATAAATGTTCTTACAAAACAGTGGTTGATGGAATAAATGAAATCAAACTAGATATAGCATGACAAAAATCATTGGAAATAAAAAATGCGCTTAATTAATCTGTAACTACAAACATATAATTACAAATATTTACACAAACACTACAGGAACTTGGAGTTCCTCAAAAAAAAATACATTAGAAATATCCACGGTGGATAACAACCCACAAAGTATCGCATCCTTTCCTCCAGCTTCTTCCTCCACTTCCTTCTCCACTTCCTCCTCCACTTGCTCCTCCACTTCCTCCTCCAATTCCTCCTCCACTTCCTCCTCCACTTCCTCCTTCACTTCCTCCTCCCAGGCAAATATTCCTGAGTATCCTGTTTGTGTGTCACTGGTTTAGAGAGAATCCAGTCCGCGCCAGAGGAAGATCAAAAGGGATCAACGTAACGTCATGTGAATCTATTACAGAGGTTTGAAGCCCAACGGCCCGCCAGAGATCTCTTAATATGATCCAGAGCTAAAACACAACGTATTGGATACTGAAGGGAAGGTCACGTGTTTTGTTGTTCACGTGAGGCGTTATCTGGGGAGGGATAGAGAGGAAGTGAAAAGAAAAAAGGGATAGAGTAAAGGAAGGAAAGAGAGGTAGAGGAAATGAATGAGGTAAGAAATGGAGGAGACACGGATAGAGAGAGAGAAAGAGAGAGACAGGGAGAGAGAGAGAGAGAGACAGAGAGAGAGAGAGAGACAGACAGACAGAGAGACAGAGAGACAGAGAGAGACAGAGACAGAGAGAGAGGCATACACGGACACACAGACTCGGACATGGCCACACACACACACACACACACACCCACACACACACCACACACACACACACACACACACACACACACACACACACACACACACACACACACACACACACACACACACACACACACACACACACACACACACACACACAGGAGGAACAGAGTAATCAATGGACTGAATTAACTAAGAGTTGCTCATTGTTGAATCTGGGAATGTACTGATGCAACGAAGAAAAAAGATCTGGTAGATAAACGAACTCTGAAAAAATTCTCCTCTTCAAATTTATGTTTTGAAACTACTGGGAGAACTGGATACATCTTCACAGCAATGGATGTAGTGAAACTACTGGGAGAACTGGATACAACAAGAGCAATGAGAAATGAGACTTTTAAATACACTATTCAGTATGCACGATGTATTTCGGACCTATTATGAAGAATGCAGCATCAGCCTGGAACCCTCACCTTTCAAAACATATACAGATACTAGAGAATTTCAGAAATTTGAGGTAAGTCTGCTCAGAGAGCCGAGATGCTTAATGTACGAGAGAGGAAAAATCTGATGCTGATGACTAGGGGGTAGAAAAAGTGCAGGTAGATATGACAGCAACTTAAAAAAGTACTTGGAGGGCTTGGTAGGACCAACAGGAGCAGACTGAAAAAGAGAGGTTCTGGAAAAAGAGATACGGAACGTGAAAATAAACACGTAAATGAGTCGCAGAGAGTACAAACTGGCGAGTACAGAAATTTTATTATTTCTAGTTAAGAGTCAAGATCAGGACGAGCGCACTTACGTACGTACTCAAATATGCACTCAGGCACGTACGGATGAAAAAGGAACCAGATAGTTTAGGAGGGCCAGATAAACAGTGACAGTCAGTCAGGGACGAAAATAACTAATAACACAGACAAAAACTGAGCTATAAAAAAAGAAATATCAAAACACGAACAAAATATCGGGATTCACAATATTCGACATGTGAATACCCAACCTAATCAACCAAATTTTAACACAGTATATAAGTACAAATTTTAGATGATATTTATGTTCACTACTCAGACAACTGTATTTTCTTATCTATGTTATTCATCATTAATATTATTAAATTCAGTGTCGAAACGATAAATTTGAAGAGTCACACAGCAACTGGAGAATGGGAAACAATCAGGTTTAATCAGAGGAAAGGAAGTGTAGCTCTAGATCCTTGGGTAGAGTCCTTCAACAGCATCAAGGCACTTTTCTTGAAACTAACTTTTGCTGTTAACTGTCTATCCGCCTCAAGGCAGAAATTCTTCGTTTTCTTTTTTCAGGATCCTTGAAGGAACCAGCAAAAAGTTAGATTTGATTTATCAGCTTGCTGATTGCTATATCCAATAGCACAGCAACCATTAATTATCGTAAACGCTTACAAATACGAGAGAGATATCGCATATGCACTCGGCATGTGTACGAGGTTGTCAGTGCAGCTAACAAGATGACACGAGACGTCACATAATATTGCAGTACACGGCGTGACATCCCTTTTTCTTGAAGGTTGTAATTCACTCTATTATTCTTCTAGCCGAAGCTATATTTGAGCTTGGCTGGCTTGGGAACTTGGGCACTGCTGTCTTGGGAATATTACGGAGAATTACGTTCAGATTCAGAGGATTCGCACACTACCTTCGACCTCTTGCATATTCTTACTCCTACTGATAACCAGTGTCAGATGTCTTTATAACACACACGCTTGTTATTAAAGACGTATTTTTCAGTGATTTCTTCGGGTAAGTTCAGCCGTATGTAACGAATTTCTCGTTTAGGTGCAGAGAACAAATGCTAATATCTTGTAATCTCATTAAGCAAGACGAGAAAATTTTGAAAAATAATCAGTGGCTCGTCTTCTTGCAAAGACTCAAAGTGTCAACAGACACAGAATAAAATGCAGCTAAGGATTGTTCTCATTATTAATTTAAAGTAAGCACTTGAGACGAGGGCCAAACGAAGTGGACGTTCAAAGCTTGCAAAAACTGCCCATGGTGTTTACGTGCCTCTTAGTGCCGCTTAGTCGTCTCCTATGGGGGACGAATGAGAATCGTGCCTTCACATGCGGACAAGCTGCTTGATGAGATCCCGGGGTTCGTCCTGGGTCCGTGCGTTGATCTGGAGGTAAATAGGGGCGAGGCCGCTTACCTCGTACGCATCTACTTTAGAAAACAAAAATACAAGATGTATTACGAGAAAGGCATCTCCGTATTGCGTAACAACATCCCCCTGTATGTGAGTGCACGAGAAAGGTATTCCCGTATTACTCAACAACAGCACCCTGTGTGTCAGAGCACGAGAAAGAAACAGTGCATAGTGCAGCGTAAATTTCTAATGCAGCTAGATAATAGCGTTCAATATACTACCATATTGAAAAGTAAGACATTTGCAGCACTTGTGTATCATATTGCCGAAACACTTTGCCTGTACAACAGGCTTCCTCAGTTGGATATATATAGGTGAATGCAGCACTGGAAGCAATACTAGTAGCAGTGCTAAGGTGATCAGTCAGTCACCCTCGAAAGGAGGTGGTCAGTCCCTCATGCGTAAGGCCCAGACAAGTGAGCAGACTTTATATACTAGAGTAGAGGTGAATGACGGGTGAAGGCAATCGGATGAGGCACTTAGAAGTTTACACATGAAGAAAGTATTTCAATTTTCCCAATACTTTCATGGAACAAAACGGACTGAGACGTACACAAGCCAAAATCATACCAAACTTTGCTTTAAGTAAGAAATGAGTTAGAAGGCACCTTTTTTGAATACTTGAAGCAACACCACAGAGAGTTTTGGAAGTTCCTGGAGGCATTCCAGAATACTGGGAATTGGTCATAAGGGACCTGCAAAGACCTGGTGTTATAAGCGAAATAAAAACAAAACGTTGAGGAAAAAAATAGCTTCATGCAATCATCTAGAGATAATGGTGGTAGCACTATGTGGCATGCAAAGAGTACGTAACCTTTATTCGGCGCATGGACACACCCTCATTTACAGGCTATCTCCCCCAACCAGCGAACCAGGTTGCTAAGAGTTGGTGATGGGGCCCCATCGTTCAACTAGTGACCAGGTTCTAGCCAATAAGAAGGTGGGATTGGCAATCGCAGAGGTTATGTGGATACCGCTCTCCTGTCTGCCCTTGTCATTCCCATTCTAGAGCTGGTTGAGCACGGTCTGCTATCTTGTGGCTTCTATTTCTGCCTTGCTTACCGTGACGTGCACTATACTTATTACTGTACATAGTGTACATATTGCTGTTCTAAATTGGTGAAGGATAATATAAGTCTAAACTTTTTCTGCTGTGTTTCTTTTGCTCCCATTACACCTGGGATAACAGGCCTTTGAAATCCTAGGTTGTAATACACTAGTATAAACAATAATAGTTAATGTAATGGTTGTCAAAGAGTTAGTAGTAGTAGTAGTAGTAGTAGTAGTAGAAATAGTAGTAGCAGTAGTGGTGGTGAAAGCATATAACAGAGGAGCAATCTAGAACTACTGGTGTGCGGGTGTAGGGCAAAACCTTGTGGGATGTCACCCCCTACGACACTACCCATTCATTCTTCACCTGCGTCGTGCAGCATCAAAGGCAATTTTTCAAGAAAGTCGTAACTGACATTAATATAATTATATGAAAATACTTCTTTTTACATTGCATTACGTATGCTCTTTACGAAGAAAATTCAAGGTTGAGAAGCAAGTGATAAAAAAATTGTCTCTTGTATATTCAGTTCTGTTTTAAGTATTATAGGATATAATTAAAAAAAACAGAATATTAATGTGAAACAGATACTGTGATCAACATACGGAAATGAGACATATCTTGTCATTTATAATGCATACTGATTTCCTGTTAGTAACTTTGTCCCAACCAAATTCGCGAAGTCTTTGTTTCTCGTCATGTAATTTGGCACTGTCCTCTTCGGAGACAACTTGATCAATGAGGTCCAGACTCTCATGTAAATCCCATTGTTTAGAAAAGCAAGCTTTTTTTTTTTTAACAAAAGGGCCGTCTCCCACCGAAGCAAGGTAACCCAAAAAAGACGAAACACTTTCACCATCATTCACCATATCACTATTTTGCCAAAACCACCTGCTTTCAATTATTCCTATCTAACGCGTTCACAAACGCTTGCTGGATGTCTAAGCCCCTCTCCCACAAAACCTCCTTTACCCCCTACCTCCAATCTTTCCTAGAATGACCCCTACTCCCTCTTTCTTCAATTACAGATTTATACGCCCTCAGAGTCATCCTATTTGGTTCCTTCCTCTCTAAATTTTCGAACCACTGAACAAATGATATTTAGAAATGTGTGTGTGTGTATAAATACAAATATATGTAAATAAACTAATAAATAAATAAATAAATAAATAAATAAATAAAAGCAGGTGGGAATATAGTTTTGGAGTGGCTGGTGCAATTATTTAATAAATGTATGGAAGAGGGTAAGGTACCTAGGGATTGGCAGAGAGCGTGCATAGTACCTTTGTATAAAGGCAAAGGGGATAAAAGAGAGTGCAAAAATTATAGGGGGATAAGTCTGTTGAGTATACCTGGTAAAGTGTATGGTAGAGTTATTATTGAAAGAATTAAGAGTAAGACGTAGAATAGGATAGCAGATGAACAAGGAGGCTTTAGGAAAGGTAGGGGGTGTGTGGACCAGATGTTTACAGTGAAACATATAAGTGAACAGTATTTAGATAAGGCTAAAGAGGTCTTTGTGGCATTTATGGATTTGGAAAAGGCGTATGACAGGGTGGATAGGGGGGCAATGTGGCAGATGTTGCAGGTGTATGGTGTAGGAGGTAGGTTACTGAAAGCAGTGAAGAGTTTTTACGAGGATAGTGAGGCTCAAGTTAGAGTATGTAGGAAAGAGGGAAATTATTTCCCAGTAAAAGTAGGCCTTAGACAAGGATGTGCGATGTCACCGTGATTGTTTAATATATTTATAGATGGGGTTGTAAGAGAAGTAAATGCGAGGGTCTTGGCAAGAGGCGTGGAGTTAAAAGATAAAGAATCACACATAAAGTGGGAGTTGTCACAGTTGCTCTTTGCTGATGACACTGTGCTCTTGGGAGATTCTGAAGAGAAGTTGCAGAGATTGGTGGATGAATTTGGTAGGGTGTGAGGATAACAAAAAGATTAGGTGATGAAAGATTGGATATCAGATTGGAGGGAGAGAGTATGGAGGAGGTGAATGTATTCAGATATTTGGGAGTGGACGTGTCAGCGGATGGGTTTTTAATACTTGACGTGCTGTTGGAGTGTGAGCAAAGTAACATTTATGAAGGGGTTCAGGGAAACCGGCAGGCCGGACTTGAGTTCTGGAGATGGGAAGTACAGTGCCTGCACTCTGAAGGAGGGGTGTTAATGTTGCAGTTTAAAAACTGTAGTGTAAAGCACCCTCCTGGCAAGACAGTGATGGAGCGAATGATGGTGAAAGTTTTTCTTTTTCGGGCCACCCTGCCTTGGTGGGAATCGGCCAGTGTGATAATATATATATATATATATATATATATATATATATATATATATATATATATATATATATATATATATATATTTATTTATTTATTTTATTATCACACTGGCCGATTCCCACCAAGGCAGGGTGGCCCGAAAAAGAAAAACTTTCACCATCATTCAAGAACTTTGTCCTTGGAGGCAAAGAGGGGAATGTATGAGAGTATAGTTTTACCAACGCTTTTATATGGGTGTGAAGCATGGGTGATGAATGTTGCAGCAAGAAGAAGGCTGGAGGCAGTGGAGATGTCATGTCTGAGGGCAATGTGTGGTGTGAATATAATGCAGAGAATTCGTAGTTTGGAAGTTAGGAGGAGGTGCGGGATTACCAAAACTGTTGTCCAGAGGGCTGAGGAAGGGTTGTTGAGGTGGTTCGGACATGTAGAGAGAATGGAGCGAAACAGAGTGACTTCAAGAGTGCATCAGTCTGTAGTGGAAGGAAGGCGGGGTAGGGGTCGGCGTAGGAAAGGTTGGAGGGAGGGGGTAAAGGAGGTTTTATGTGCGAGGGGCTTGGACTTCCAGCAGGCATGCGTGAGCGTGTTTGATATGAGTGAATGGAGACAAATGGTTTTTAATACTTGCGTGCTGTTGGAGTGTGAGCAAAGAAACATTTATGAAGGGGTTCAGGGAAACCGGCAGGCCGGACTTGAGTCCTGGAGATGGGAAGTACAGTGCCTGCACTCTGAAGGAGGGGTGTTAATGTTGCAGTTTAAAAACTGTAGTGTAAAGCACCCTTCTGGCAAGACAGTGATGGAGCGAATGATGGTGAAAGTTTTTCTTTTTCGGGCCACCCTGCCTTGGTGGGAATTGGCCAGTGTGATAATATATACATATATATATATATATATATATATATATATATATATATATATATATATATATATATATATATATATATATATATATATATATATATATATATATAATAGCTGTTTATGTGACAGCGGAGGTGAGCTTTCCTGTGGGAACATAAATATTAAGAAATCTTGTGTAGAGGCACTTGAGGATTGACACTCTGGGGAACTAATTAATGATGAAGATTATTATGTGTAGAAAAAGAATCATATTTCTCTCAGCTAGTGTGGGAGGCAGATGGGAAAAATACTGTCGCCCTTGGCTGTGGAGAAAATAGGATTGATTTTGTTGTGCGTGTGCGTGAGAGTATCGACCATGTGGTGCTGATGTAGCGGGGGTGTCTGGGTGATGCAGGACGGGGTCGGAGGATGGAAGGACATCGACATTACGTGAGATTAATTAAAAGATTCCCAGAGAAAGATGATGGTTGCTACGAGCAACAGTTTAGGTCCTCATGGGAGAGGAATGGTGACTGATACGACTCAGGTTGTAAGCGAGAATATACGCGCATCGAAATATTTTGTATATATACCATTGGTAAAGTTCCTTCCAGGGATTCCTGGTGTGTGCGCGTGTACTCACCTAGTTGTAGTCACCTAGTTGTGGTTGTAGGGTCGAGACACAGCTCCTGCCCCCACCTCTTCACTGGCCGCTACTGGCTCACCCTCCCTGCATGTACTCACCTAGTTGTACTCACCTAGTTGAGGTTGCGGGGGTCGAGTCCGAGCTCCTAGCCCCGCCTCTTCACTGATCGCTACTAGGTCACTCTCCCTGAGCCGTGAGCTTTATCATACCTCTGCTTAAAACTATGTATGGATCCTGCCTCCACTACATCGCTTCCCAAACTATTCCACTTACTGACTACTCTGTGGCTGAAGAAATACTTCCTAACATCCCTGTGATTCATCTGTGTCTTCAGCTTCCAACTGTGTCCCCTTGTTACTGTGTCCAATCTCTGGAACATCCTGTCTTTGTCCACCTTGTCAATTCCTCTCAGTATTTTGTATGTCGTTATCATGTCCCCCCTATCTCTCCTGTCCTCCAGTGTCGTCAGGTTGATTTCCCTTAACCTCTCCTCGTAGGACATACCTCTTAGCTCTGGGACTAGTCTTGTTGCAAACCTTTGCACTTTCTCTAGTTTCTTTACGTGCTTGGCTAGGTGTGGGTTCCAAACTGGTGCCGCATACTCCAATGTGGGCCTAACGTACACGGTGTACAGGGTTCTGAATGATTCCTTATTAAGATGTCGGAATGCTGTTCTGAGGTTTGCTAGGCGCCCATATGCTGCAGCAGTTATTTGGTTGATGTGCGCTTCAGGAGATGTGCCTGGTGTTATACTCACCCCAAGATCTTTTTCCTTGAGTGAGGTTTGTAGTCTCTGGCCCCCTAGACTGTACTCCGTCTGCGGTCTTCTTTGCCCTTCCCCAATCTTCATGACTTTGCACTTGGTGGGATTGAACTCCAGGAGCCAATTGCTGGACCAGGTCTGCAGCCTGTCCAGATCCCTTTGTAGTTCTGCCTGGTCTTCGATCGAGTGAATTCTTCTCATCAACTTCACGTCATCTGCAAACAGGGACACCTCAGAGTCTATTCCTTCCGTCATGTCGTTCACAAATACCAGAAACAGCACTGGTCCTAGGACTGACCCCTGTGGGACCCCGCTGGTGACAGATGCCCACTCTGACACCTCGCCACGTACCATGACTCGCTGCTGTCTTCCTGACAAGTATTCCCTGATCCATTGTAGTGCCTTCCCTGCTATCCCTGCTTGGTCCTCCAGTTTTTGCAGCAATCTCTTGTGTGGAACTGTGTCAAACGCCTTCTTGCAGTCCAAGAAAATGCAATCCACCCACCCCTCTCTCTGTATGTGTGTGTGTATGTGTGTGTGTGTGTGTGTGTGTGTGTGTGTGTGTGTGTGTGTGTGTGTGTGTGTGTGTGTGTGTGTGTGTGTGTGTGTGTGTGTGTGTGTGTGTGGAGAGAGAGAGAGAGAGGGAATGAAGGAGACTTACAGAAGCAGTTTGCTAGGCGAATCTACCAATATCAAGATAATCGTCATTCTTCAAACAGTCTTGGGATAATTGATAAATATCTTCCACTCTCATGCATGTGAGCCATCCCAAGAATTATGAAACAACTCAGCCAGGAAGCACAAAAGAATTATAATCTATCGGCTCCGAAGAAAAGCCCTCGTGAGTGTGTATAAGACTCTAAGGTTCCATTTATGAAATCCAGTCTCAAGTTTGTCGGGTCTAACCCACATGTAACTGCATTTTTTTTCTTTTGTTTTGCTGCAGGGGCGACAGATGAAAAGGAAATACAGATAAAGATAGAGAACAGCAAGTTGTAGGTTTTAGGTGTTTTATATATATTTTTTTTTTCTTTATTTCTGTTTGAGGACCAAGAGACAAAGTTGCATCACTAATGTTTTGAGGCACAAGAAAGTATATACTATTTATCAGCCTGTAACTGTGTTTCATATTGGAATTATTTTCTCTACTAGCGTCTCTGGCAGGAGGTGCTGTATACCCTTTGGTTTACTTTGTAAAACTTTCGTCACTTAAAAATCTATAATATCATATAGACATTTGATCAGGAAAATTATAAAAATAAATTATGAAAAAATTAAATCAGGAAAATTATAAAAATAAATTTCATAATTAAATCAGAAAAACTATAAAAATAAATTACGAAAAAATTAATTCAGGAAAATTATAAAAATAAATTACGAAAAAATAAATCAGGAAAATTATAAAAATAAATTACGAAAAAATAAATCAGGAAAATTATAAAAATTAATTATGAAAAAATTAAACCAATAATATTTTTTCTCATAAAACCTGTTAATCCCCTCATTTAAGCGTGTAAATTTCAATTTACATAAGTTGAAGGGTAATGCAGTTTTGTCAGCTGATTATACACTGATCGACAAATATTAATAAATTTTGCTTCCCCCGTCGGGTGAGAAAATCACACACATCGGAGAATTCATAAGGATTATCGACTGGACGACGATTGAAAAACAGTGTGTATTGTGTTCGCAAATCTGTGTTAGTTTACGCACAGATTAGCGTCGTTCCTGGTGATCCTTGGACTGTGTTCAGTGCTTCAGAGCAGTGAGCCACGAGAGGGTGGCTACGGGCCCCGACTGGGGCTCTGAGCCTCACAGCTCTGCACCCAGTGTGGGCGGCTGTGAGGTCACAGGCAGCAGCTCTGCTGCTGGCTCTGTCCCCACACCTACAGTCACCATGACAGATCCAGGAGAGCGGCCTAAACGTTCCTTGGAATGCGGGGACGAGTTGGAGGACGACGTGGGGCAGGTGGGAGCCCCCACCAAGAAGGCCAAGGATGCAGTATCTACCAATCTGCCACTAGGTCCGTCGGCAGCCCCTACCCAAGAAGACTTGCACCCCCAGATGGCCATAGGGGTCGTGGAAGGAAGCCAGGAGGATGTAGCTCCTCAAGTGGCAAGGATGGAGCCATCCCAGGTCCCTACACCAGTTGCGTTGGCCTCCACAGTGGACGGGGAATGGTTGACTCCACGTGGAAGGAGGAGTTCCCGCTCAGCTCGGGCACAAGCAACCAGGGCCTTCAACAAATTCAAGGTTCCCAACTACGGGTTTGTAAGGTATCTGGAAGGTCTCCCCCACCTCAAGTTCCGCTGCGAGTTCACTCTCAGGAACGAGGTTCTGGTCATTCCTCGGGACGAAGACTCTTACGAGGAGTTGAAGGGGCTGGTTGTGACCCATCCCAGCATGGTGGAACTGCTTGCTTCGGAGAAGGTGTACAAGGGGGTGCTTTTACACGTCCCTGTGCCCCTCCCACTGGACCCCATTTTGGAAGTGCCCAATATTGTCAAGGCGGAGCGACTCACTGCAACGGTGAACAAGGTGCCCACCCGCCAAGTGCTGATCCACCACAAAGGTCCACTTCCCACGCACCTGGACCTTGGGGTCTGGGGAAGATTCAAGACCCGACCATACCTGTCAGGCCCAGTACAATGCTTCAACTGCCAGGGGTTCAATCATATTGCAGCCACCTGCCAGCGAGAGAAGAAGTGTGGTGTGTGCAGCAAGGCACACGACTCGAAGGACTGCATTGCAATCCTCAAACATCCACCTGGCGAAGCCCTTCGGCCAGCGCCCAAGTGTGCCAACTGCTCAAAGAGGCACCATGCCTGGAACCGGAGCTGTCCTGTGATGGTGCAGCACTGGCAGCAGGTTCGTCATCGGAACGACCCGACAGCCCCGACGCCGCCCAGCCTTGGAACTGCCCAGCAACAGTCAGCATGGGCTCCAATCACGGTTCCCCGGATACCACAGGAGGGCAATACCAGCGAGTTCCCAGCACTGGGCTCCCAGCGGGGGCATCAGAGGGCAGACACTGGTTTGCAGCAGCGCGGTCAACTGCGGCGTCAGATGGCAAGGTGGCCAAGAAGGCAGAATCATTGGGAAAACCAGCCACAGGCCAGGCAGGTCCCAGCTGGGCACCAACATTCCTTGCCATACGGCCAGCAGGCCTCTTCCCTAGGACAGGCCCCTCCTGTGAGCAGCCAGCAACAGGCAGAGGTTCCCCGCCAGGGGACTTGGAAGCCCATGGCCACTCATGCCGGGCCCAGGGTGCACCCAGCTTATGCTGCTGCAGTGTCGACAGCCACCCAGACATACCCAGTGACCCAGCCCCGCCTCGACGGGTCGTCCAGCTCAATGCCTGCAGAGGTAATGGTCGAATCCTTTCCGGATCGACTGAAGAAAACCATCGGGGTCATCTCAGCGCTCCTCTGTCGCCTGCTGCCGTCGGCAGAGGACAGGGGCGCCTGCAGGCAGCTCCTGTCATGGATGCTGGGCGTGGTCCTACTGGACAGGAAAGACTCGATGGAACTTCAAGCCATCATCCAGGAGTCCTTCCAGTCTGTGATGGAGGAGGCCCCGGAGTCGCCAACAACGGACGACGAGTCCCAGGCAGAGATGGAATCAGTGAGCCACCTCTGCGGCCCTTGAAGATCCTCCAGTGGAACATTTGTGGGCTGCAGCGGAAAATTCACTTAGTGATTGAAGCTGCAGTTCAGGATGAGGTTGATGTCTTCCTGTTTCAGGAGACACTCACCGATTTGTCACGTCAATTGCAGCCACGTATTCCGGGATTCTCTGCCTACCTACAGCGCCTGGAAGGGACTGGCAGGGGCACGGCGATCTACGTCAGGACCACTATCCCTCATTCAATCTCCACTGACCCCATCGACTGTGGGGAGGGCGTAGAGGTTCAGGCTGTCACCCTACACCTGGCGGATGGACCTCTCGTGGTTTACAATATTTACAGAAGCTCTCGGTACACCCTTGACATCTCAGAGGTGGCAGCACTCGCCCCACGGGAGGGTCTTGTTGTGGCTGGGGATGTCAATGCCCACCACCCAATACTTTCTTCTGTCTCTCCTACCAACGCAGCTGGGAGGCACCTTGCGGCTGTGCTGGAGGAGGTCCCTGAGATCGCCCTCCTCAATAATGGTGAGCCAACCCATCACTATGGTGGCCGCCTGGATGTCACACTCATCTCTAGGCGGTTGCTCTCGAGCGCGAGATGGGAGGTCCACCCCCGTCTCACCAGTGATCACTTTGCAGTGGTCACTACGCTGATGGTCCAGCGGTGCCCGCTCCCCACACCTACCCCCAGATGGAATCTAAAAAAGGCCGACTGGCAGTGCTTCCAGGAGGTCATTGAGCGTTGGTGGGCGGAGTCTCCCCTTCCAGAAGACCCAGATGAGGCGGCTCAAAGCTTGCAGGTGGCCTTCACATGCGCAGCTGAGGCAGCAATACCTAAGATTACAGGTGGAGGGTCATATAAACGTGACTGGTGGTTTTACAATGAGGACATCAGGGAACAGAACCACCGCATCAATGTTGTACGCAAGATGCACAGGCGTAATCCCACGGTTGAGTCCATGCGTCTGCTCAGGGAAGTGGTGCGGCATGCACGCCATGTCTCACACAGGGTCCGGCAGGCTAAATGGTTCGAGTGGTGTGCCTCCTTCAGCTACTCCTCCACCTTATCTGAGATTTGGACCAAGTTACGATTGGCCACTGGGCAGCGTCGCAGTGTGGCTCGGTTGCACCCAGACCCCGCAACGGAGGCAGAGCGTCTGGTGGACCTATTCACCTCCAGAGCGGCCATGGCTCAACTGCCTCAGGATCTCCAGGACCTCCAAGCCACCCTCCTTCCTAGAAGGGTGATGGTGATCCAAGCAGCATGCCAGGCTGGGGATGTCACAGATGAAGACTTCACCGACCAGGAGCTCCAGGCAGCCTTCACATCTCATCGAGACACTGCTCCGGGGCATGATGGTATCACCTATGGCATGATCACTCGGTCTGGCCATTCTGGACATTCAGCTGTCCTGGGAGTCATCAACCAGACTTGGCGAGCTGGCAAACTCCCTGTCGTATGGAAGGAGGCTGACATCATACCGATTCCTAAGCCTGGGGATCCTGGCAGTGTGAGACCCATCTCCCTCACCAGTTGCATTTCGAAGGTGTCTGAAAGGATGGTGTTGGAGCGCCTGAGGTGGAAGCTTGGCCCTCCTCATAAACACCTCTATGGCTTCACCAGAGGAGTGGGCACTTTCGAAAGCCTTACCACTCTACTGACCGGCATTGGGTCGGACGCCCAAGCCCACATTGTTGTCTTTCTTGACCTCGAGAAAGCTTTTGAGCTAGCCAGTGCACCTGCCATCCTCTCACTCTTGGCCCGCAGGGGGATTAAAGGCAGGCTGCTTTCATGGCTTCGTTCCTATCTCCAGGACAGGCGGGCCCGGGTACGCTTCCAGGGGCATGCCTCTTCTCTCAAGACCCTGGACAATGGCACTCCACAGGGCGGGGTGCTTAGTCCCACCCTGTTCAATGTACTGATGCACCAGCTGGTGTGCTTGCCTTTCTCCAGAGGGACCGTCCTCCTCAGCTATGCCGATGACCTGGCACTTGTCGTACCTAGGAAGCGCCGGCTTTTGCAGCGTGCCCAGGAGGACCTCGATCTGCTGGCTTCCACCTGCCGTCACTTGGGACTCAAGATATCTGCAGCAAAATCCAAAGCCATGATCCTTCGCACCAAGGTGCCCAGTCAGAGGCTGCGGGTCCTGGGCATCGACCTGGAGTGGGTTCACAGTTATAGGTACCTTGGCATCTACATTGACAGGCACCTCACCTTCCAGAAACATGTGCGCCACATTAAAGAGAGGGCTCTGCAGAGGGTCAGGGCATTGAGTGCCATGGCCAACCCTAGGGTTGGGGCCAGCCTCGAGGTCATGAGGTTGTTCTACATCCAGGCAATACGTTCCCTCGTTGACTATGGGGCACTTGCTCTGGTTCACGCCAGACCCACAAACATCAAATCCCTCTGTGTCATCCAGAACACAGCTGTACGGGCCATGCTGGGGGCTCCTAGGTGGGCCAATGCAGTGGCTCTGAACCTTGAGGTGCAGCTACAGCCTCTTGAAGACAGGATCCAACTGGTAGCTGCCAGGAGGATTGCAAAGTATCTCCGACTCCCAGGGGTTGACAAACTGATGAGAGATTTACGGGTCCGCCAGGGACAGGTCATTCCATTGCATCCCGGCCGCCGATGGATGTGGTCGGTAGCAGATGCCACACAGAAGCTCTTGCCCATGACATTGCTCCAGGCGGGGGGCTGCGACAGACTGGCAGCGAACTACACGGTGCCACCCCCTTGGGCACCAGAGCTGTTTGCAGTGAGCTGGACAACCCTACCAGACAGCAAGAGGCATTGCACCTGGGACATTCTGCACCACCTTGCCTCGGCTAGCATTGTGGGTGCGGAAGGCCCAGGGTGTGTGCCATATTACACTGATGGCTCCAGAGACCCAGTGGCAGGCCGCACAGCTGCTGGGATTTTCCACAGCAATCTGACAGCAGGTTGGCGCCTCCCAGACCATTGCACCATCCTCCAGGCCGAACTCTTTGCCATCCAACAAGCTCTGCGGCATGCTCTTGCAGGCCATCAGCATCCCCCCATCATCCACGTTGATTCCAAGGCAGCAATCCAAGCGCTTATGCACAGAGAGCCAAAGGACAACATACACTTAATCACATCCATCCGGGGTGACCTGCAGACTCTCATGGCCCAGGGTCGCAGGGCTACCATCAACTGGATCCCGAGCCATGTGGGTATCCCTGGCAATGATGCTGCAGATGAGGCTGCTAGGACTGCAACCCTCGAGGCACAGCCACATGCTGCGATCTCCATCAGCCTCAGCCAGATTGCACTGTTGGCTGCTGGTGCGGCGAGGCGCCCATTCCCTGACCCTGGGGAGTCACGGAGCCTCTGTTGGTATGTCAGGGCGACCCACAGGGTGCCCCCTCCAAGTCTTCGGACACAGTCCAGGGAACTGAGGGTGCATATCCACCGCCTACGCTTAGGGTATCTCACCACTGCGCGGATTGTTGAACAGGCACGAGAGGAGCTCTGTGCCCATTGTGACCGAATGGTTCCACAGCCCTTGGTGCACTACCTGTTAGACTGCCCGGCTACGATGCCCCTTCGCCGTAGACACTTCCCAATGACCCCAGTAGGGCAGACCCGAGAAAATGAGGCAGCACATCTTGTGTACTTAGCTGTCAGGGACTTGGAAACCTTACTTCCAGTCCTTGCATGTCATCCGCCCCCCCGCTGAAGTTGCTGCGAGGGCCTGCTTTGGGCCTCCATTGCACTGCACACCAGCCACTGTTAGTGCACACTAACGTTTGGTACGTCATCTGGCCATAGGGCCGGTGAGGTACCCCCCCCTTCCTGCTGAAGACCTGCCACACAGGTGCAAGTAAAGATAAATGTCACTTCCCTACCCGGGGAGCCAATGCCGGGTCACCAAAATGGAAGAGACCCGGGCCGGGATTACCGGCGAATCAAATAGAATAGAATAGAATAGAATTTTGCTTCTGAGAAAAAAAAATGACTGGCTAAAGTTCCCAAGAAAATACATTTACACATTTTGCGTATATGTATATGTATACTAACATACCCGGATTGTGTTGCATCTCAGGGACACATTGACGCTTTTTTATCGTTGTCACATAACATTTCAGGTTCTTTATCCAGCCTGCTCAAAATGATGCAGAGTTAAAATAAATCAACTCCTACCTTTTTTTTTTCTGGCCCCCTTATGAGCAACAGTAATTTCAAGGTATACAGAGAACGAGGTCTTCAATCTCAGTATACCAGCGCTGAATACAAGTTATCAGCCTAAAGACATTATGAATGCATGGTATCCTTGCACTGCAAAAATTAAATTAACTATTTTTGTCTCGAAATAGCTGAAGAAGAAAAAAACAATGAATAAATTTTTGATCCACCGAATAATTTAAGGCTTCAGGTCCGTAGAGGAATACACAACATTCCCTTAAAAAAGATATATTTTATGTCAGTCTTCCTATTCTGCTAATTTAGGAGGAGGTGCCTTGGAGTCTTACTTTTTCTTGGATTCAACCTGATCACTTACTATTTCCCAAGTTCTGTGTGATTCCTTAGAGTTTAGTGTCTGTTTTACATTTTACATTTCCACTATCTCTCCCACCCAGGGTGTACATCTGTTGACCCTCTCCCACCCAGGGTGTACATTTGCTGACCCTCTCCTACCCAGGGTGTACATTGCTGACCCTCTCCTACCCAGGGTGTACATTGTTGACACTCTCCCACCCAGGGTGTACATTGCTGACCCTCTCCTACCCAGGGTGTACATTGCTGACCCTCTCCTACCCAGGGTGTACAATTGTTGACCCTCTCCTACCCAGGGTGTACATTGCTAACCCTCTCCCACCCAGGGTGTACATTGCTGACCCTCTCCTACCCAGGATGTACATTGCTGACCCTCTCCTACCCAGGGTGTACAATTGTTGACCCTCTCCTACCCAGGGTGTACATTGCTAACCCTCTCCCACCCAGGGTGTACATTGCTGACCCTCTCCTACCCAGGGTGTACATTTGCTGACTCTCTCCTACCCAGGGTGTACATTTGCTGACCCCCTCCCACCCAGAGTGTACATTTGCTGACCCTCTTCCACCCAGGGTGTACATTTGCTGACCCTCTCCTACCCAGGATGTACATTGCTGACCCTCTCCTACCCAGGGTGTACATTGCTGACCCTCTCCCACCCAGAGTGTACATTTGCTGACCCTCTCCTACCCAGGGTGTACATTTGCTGACCCTCTCCTACCCATGGTGTACATTTGCTGACCTTCTCCTACCCAGGGTGTACATTTGCTGACCCTCTCCCACCCAGAGTGTACATTTGCTGACCCTCTTCCACCCAGAGTGTACATTTGCTGACCCTCTCCCACCCAGGATGTACATTGCTGACCCTCTCCCACCAAGGGTGTACATTTGCTGACCCTCTCCTACCCAGGGTGTACATTTGCTGACCCCCCTCTCCTACCCAGGGTGTACATTGCTGACCCTTTCCTACCCAGGGTGTACATTTGCTGACCCTCTCCTACCCAGGGTGTACAATTGCTGACCATCTCCTACGCAGAGTGTACATTTCCTCTACCTCTCTCACCCAGGGTGCACACACACACACACACACACCCTGGGCAGCTCAGATATTGAGGACATCAAGTATGAGAGTCCCCTAGGAGCTAGCGACCACGTGGTTCTGTGCTTTGAATACATAGTAGAGCTGCAAGTGGAGAGAATAACAGGAGTTGAATGGGAAAAGCCTGACTATAAAAGAGGGGACTACATAGGGTTGAAGAACTTCCTGCGGGAGGTCCAGTGGGACAGAGAACTGGCAGGAAAGCTAGTAAATGAAATGATGGAATATGTAACAACAAAATGCAAGGAGGCAGTGGAAAGGTTTATTCCCAAGGGCAACAGTAACAACGGGAAGACCAGAACGAGCCCCTGGTTTACCCGACGGTGTAAGGAGGCAAAAACAAAGTGCAATACCTGGAGTTTACCTGGAGAGAGTTCCGGGGGTCAACGCCCCCGCGGCCCGGTCTGAGACCAGGCCTCCTGGTAGATCAGAGCCTGAGCAACCAGGCTGTTGCTGCTGGCTGCACGCAAACCAACATACGAGCCACAGCCCGGCTGATCCGGAACTGACTTTAGGTGCTTGTCCAGTGCCCGCTTGAAGACTGCCAGGGGTCTGTTGGTAATCCCCCTTATGTGTGCTGGGAGGCAGTTGAACAGTCTCGGGCCCCTGACACTTATTGTATGGTCTCTTAACGTGCTAGTGACACCCCTGCTTTTCATTGGGGGGATGGTGCATCGTCTGCCAAGTCTTTTGCTTTCGTAATGAGTGATTTTCGTGTGCAAGTTCGGTACTAGTCCCTCTAGGATTTTCCAGGTGTATATAATCATGTATCTCTCCCTCCTGCGTTCCAGGGAATACAGGTTTAGGAACCTCAAGCGCTCCCAGTAATTGAGGTGTTTTATCTCCGTTATGCGCGCCGTGAAAGTTCTCTGTACATTTTCTAGGTCGGCAATTTCACCTGCCTTGAAAGGTGCTGTTAGTGTGCAGCAATATTCCAGCCTAGATAGAACAAGTGACCTGAAGAGTGTCATCATGGGCTTGGCCTCCCTAGTTTTGAAGGTTCTCATTATCCATCCTGTCATTTTTCTAGCAGATGCGATTGATACAATGTTATGGTCCTTGAAGGTGAGATCCTCCGACATGATCACTCCCAGGTCTTTGACGTTGGTGTTTCGCTCTATTTTGTGGCCAGAATTTGTTTTGTACTCTGATGAAGATTTAATTTCCTCATGTTTACCATATCTGAGTAATTGAAATTTCTCATCGTTGAACTTCATATTGTTTTCTGCAGCCCACTGAAAGATTTGGTTGATGTCTGCCTGGAGCTTTGCAGTGTCTGCAATGGAAGACACTGTCATGCAGATTCGGGTGTCATCTGCAAAGGAAGACACGGTGCTGTGGCTGACATCCTTGTCTATGTCGGATATAAGGATGAGGAACAAGATGGGAGCGAGTACTGTGCCTTGTGGAACAGAGCTTTTCACCGTAGCTGCCTCGGACTTTACTCTGTTGACGACTACTCTCTGTGTTCTGTTAGTGAGGAAATTATAGATCCATCGACCGACTTTTCCTGTTATTCCTTTAGCACGCATTTTGTGCGCTATTACGCCATGGTCACACTTGTCGAAGGCTTTTGCAAAGTCTGTATATATTACATCTGCATTCTTTTTGTCTTCTAGTGCATTTAGGACCTTGTCGTAGTGGTCCAATAGTTGAGACAGACAGGAGCGACCTGTTCTAAACCCATGTTGCCCTGGGTTGTGTAACTGATGGGTTTCTAGATGCGTGGTGATCTTGCTTCTTAGGACCCTTTCAAAGATTTTTATGATATGGGATGTTAGTGCTATTGGTCTGTAGTTCTTTGCTGTTGCTTTACTGCCCCCTTTGTGGAGTGGGGCTATGTCTGTTGTTTTTAGTAACTGTGGGACGACCCCCGTGTCCATGCTCCCTCTCCATAGGATGGAAAAGGCTCGTGATAGGGGCTTCTTGCAGTTCTTGATGAACACAGAGTTCCATGAGTCTGGCCCTGGGGCAGAGTGCATGGGCATGTCATTTATCGCCTGTTCGAAGTCATTTGGCATCAGGATAACATCGGATAGGCTTGTGTTAATCAAATTTTGTGGCTCTCTCATAAAAAATTCATTTTGATCTTCGACTCTCAGTCTGGTTAGCGGCTTGCTAAAAACTGAGTCATATTGGGACTTGAGTAGCTCACTCATTTCCTTGCTGTCATCTGTGTAGGACCCATCTTGTTTAAGTAGGGGCCCAATACTGGACGTTGTTCTCGATTTTGATTTGGCATAGGAGAAGAAATACTTTGGGTTTCTTTCGATTTCATTTATGGCTTTTAGTTCTTCCCGCGATTCCTGACTCCTAAAGGATTCTTTTAGCTTAAGTTCGATGCTTGCTATTTCTCTGACCAGTGTCTCCCTACGCATTTCAGATATATTGACCTCTTTTAGCCGCTCTGTTATTCTTTTCCGTCGCCTGTAAAGGGAGCGCCTGTCTCTTTCTGTTTTACATCTACTCCTCCTTTTTCTTAGAGGAATAAGCCTTGTGCATACATCGAGTGCCACCGAGTTAATCTGTTCTAGGCATAAGTTGGGGTCTGTGTTGCTTAGTATATCTTCCCAGCTTATATCGGTTAGGACTTGGTTTACTTGGTCCCACTTTATGTTTTTGTTATTGAAGTTGAATTTGGTGAATGCTCCCTCGTGACTAATCTCATTATGGCGGTCTGGGGCTCCGCGCATACATGACTGAACCTCAATTATGTTGTGATCTGAGTATATTGTTTTTGATATGGTGATATTTCTTATCAGATCATCATTGTTAGTGAAGATGAGGTCTAGTGTATTCTCCAGTCTAGTAGGCTCTATTATTTGCTGGTTTAAATTGAATTTTGTGCAGAGATTTAAAAGCTCGCGTGAGTGTGAGTTTTCATCAGAGCTGCCTCCTGGTGTTATTACTGCAACAATATTATTTGCTATATTCCTCCATTTTAGGTGCCTTAAGTTGAAATCCCCCAGGAGCAAGATGTTGGGTGCAGGAGCTGGAAGGTTTTCCAGACAGTGGTCAATTTTTAACAGCTGTTCCTGGAATTGCTGGGATGTTGCATCCGGAGGCTTGTAGACTATCACAATGACTAGGTTTTGGTTCTCGACCTTTACTGCTAAAACTTCCACTACATCATTTGAGGCATTTAGCAGTTCTGTGCAAACAAGTGACTCTGCAATGTACAGGCCAACCCCCCCCCCTTTTGCCTGTTCACTCTGTCACATCTGTATAGGTTGTAACCTGGGATCCATATTTCGTTGTCCAAGTGATAGAGAATGGAAAAAGTACAGAAGGCAGAGAACACACGAAAATAGGGAGATCAGTCGCAGAGCCAGGAATGAGTACGCACAGGTAAGGAGGGAGGCCCAGCGACAGTATGAAAATGACATAGCATCGAGAATCAAGACTGACCCGAAACTGTTGTATAGCCACATCAGGAGGAAGACAACAGTCAAAGACCAGGTGATCAGATTAAGGACAGAAGGTGGAGAACTCACAAGAAATGATCAGGAGGTATGTGAGGAGCTGAACAGGAGATTTAAGGAAGTTTTTACAGTAGAGACAGGAAGGGCTGTGGGAAGACAGCACAGAAGGGAACATCAAGAGGGAATATACCAACAAGTGTTGGATGACATACGAGCAACTGAGGAGGAGGTGAAGAAGCTCTTAAGTGACCTTGACACCTCAAAGGCGATGGGACCGGACAACATCTCCCCATGGGTCCTTAGAGAAGGAGCAGAGATGCTGTGCGTGCCTCTAACCACAATCTTCAACACATCCCTTGAAACTGGGCAACTACCTGAGAAATGGAAGACAGCTAATGTAGTCCCCATATTTAAGAAAGGAAACAGAAACGAGGCACTAAACTACAGACCTGTGTCTCTGACATGTATTGTGTGCAAAGTCATGGAGAAGATTATCAGGAGGAGAGTGGTCGAACACCTGGAAAGGAACAAGATTATAAATGAAAACCAGCATGGGTTCATGGAAGGCAAATCTTGTATCACAAACCTCCTGGAGTTTTATGACAAGGTAACAGAAGTAAGACACGAGAGAGAGGGGTGGGTAGATTGCGTTTTCCTAGACTGCAGGAAGGCCTTTGACACAGTTCCCCACAAGAGATTAGTGCAAAAGCTGGAGGATCAGGCGCACGTAAAAGGGAGGGCACTGCAATGGATAAGAGAATACCTGACAGGGAGGCAGCAACGAGTCATGGTACTTGAAGAGGTTTCACAGTGGGCGCCTGTTAGGAGCGGGGTCCCACAGGGGTCAGTTCTAGGACCAGTGCTATTTTTGATATATGTGAACGACATGATGGAAGGAATAGACTCTGAAGTGTCCCTGTTCGCAGATGATGTGAAGTTGATGAGAAGAATTAAATCGGACGAAGATGAGGCAGGACTGCAAAGAGACCTGGACAGGCTGGACATGTGGTCCAGCAACTGGCTTCTCGAATTCAATCCAGCCAAATGCAAAGTCATGAAGATTGGGGAGGGGCAAAGAAGACCGCAGACAGAGTATAGACTAAGTGGACAAAGACTACAGACCTCACTCAGGGAGAAAGACCTTGGGGTGACCATAACACCGAGCACATCACCGGAGGCACACATCAACCAAATAACCGCTGCAGCATACGGGCGCCTGGCAAACCTGAGAATAGCGTTCCGATACCTTAATAAGGAATCGTTCAAGACACTGTACACTGTGTATGTTAGGCCCATACTGGAGTATGCAGCACCAGTATGGAACCCACACCTGGTCAAGCACGTCAAGAAGTTAAAGTACAAAGGTTTGCAACAAGGCTAGTCCCAGAGCTCAAGGGAATGTCGTACGAGGAAAGGTTAAGGGAAATCGGACTGACGACACTGGAGGACAGAAGGGTCAGGGGAGACATGATAACGACATACAAGATACTGCGGGGAATAGACAAGGTGGACAGAGATAGGATGTTCCAGAGAGGGGACACAGGGACAAGGGGTCACAACTGGAAGCTGAAGACTCAGACGAGTCACAGGGACGTTAGGAAGTATTTCTT
Organism: Cherax quadricarinatus; assembly: GCF_038502225.1. Taxonomy (NCBI): domain Eukaryota; kingdom Metazoa; phylum Arthropoda; class Malacostraca; order Decapoda; family Parastacidae; genus Cherax; species Cherax quadricarinatus. Next base: position 53,806 of record NW_027196830.1, read on the forward strand.
CAGTCATAGAGTTGTCAGCAAGTGGAATAGCCTAGCAAGTGAAGTAGTGGAGGCAGGAACAATACATAGTTTTAAGAAGAGGTATGACAAAGCTCAGGAAGCAGAGAGAGAGAGGATCCAGTAGCGATCAGTGAAGAGGCCGGGCCAGGAGCTGAGTCTCGACCCCTACAACCACAATTAGGTGAGTACAATTAGGTGAGTACACACACACACACACACACACACACACACACACACTAGACATGGCATTCTTAACGCCGAGAACATTCGTGGCCGTGGAAAACTACAGGAATTAATTTCATTCTCCTCCCGTTTAGATATCAGTCTCACAAGCAGTACACACATTAATGTATCCACGGAACCAAATGTTTTAAAGTAAATAACATACCGCGACCAGCCGGGGATCGAACACGAATCATTTAGCCAGTCTCCCAGGAAGCTAGCTCAACAGACGAATATCAAGCCAACATGGCTGCGCCAAGCTCAAGTTAAAGTCCCTTCAAAACTCGGATTATATAAAACACTGCTATAACGAGCTTGTTATAACGAGTTAGTTTAAAGCCTCGAATTATTAATAACGGTTTTAACGAACTCGTTATAACGAGATCGTCATAAGCCATGTTGGCTTGCCATTCAGTTGTAAAATTCTTGCATCTGTGGTTACAGTGAAGGCCCATGCTAACCTTCCCTTTGTATATATATATATATATATATATATATATATATATATATATATATATATATATATATATATATATATATATATATGTGTGTGTTTGTGTGTGTGTTTGTGTGTGTGTTTGTGTGTGTGTGTGTGTGTGTGTGTGTGTGTGTGTGTATGTGTGTGTGTGTGTGTGTGTGTGTGTGTGTGTGTGTGTGTGTGTGTGTGTGTGCCCATTTACTCCCATGTCCATGATTCGCCATGTCCTGATGTACTCCCATGTTCTCCCGTGCTTATTTCTCCCTCTCTGGTATGATCCCTCATTCTGTCACAGATCCTTTAAGGTCTGGCGGTGAAGCCAGTTGGCACTCCGACCCTCTAGTCAAATCTGCTTTGCCGTTGCACTTGACGAGTGGCACTGTGCCCGTCTACCTGTGCCTGTGATGTCATAATGCCCAGGCTTCTAGTATCACCTGCTTGAATTACCAAAATTATTCTTTGTGTTGCATTAGGTGTTGATTTTTTCTCTCTACGAAAATTACTGTTTCTCTTGTTTTCCTGTTAACTTCGCTGTATTTCCTCGGGTGTAGTTAACTGTGTTCATCTTCCCGTAATCGGCTCTACTCAGCAAGATGTGCTCACTTGCGTAGCTATATTTACCAAGCTTTACTCTCCTAGGCGTTTTATAGCTGTACTGTTTTAGCTGAATGTATCTAGCTGTATTCTTCTAGCTTTACTTACCTATTTGTGCTTAAAGTGCCTAGCTTTACTCACTAAACTGCGCCAGACAGAACTCCATACATTATGTGAATCTACCTTGATGTTCTCATCTACCTGATTAAACTTACCTAGCTGTACTGAACTGGCTGTTCTCACTACCCTTTACTCGCCTAGTATTACGCACTTTGATGTTCTCACATAGCCGTACTCATTTGCGTATCTGAGCTCGCCTAGTTGTACTTAGCTGTACTCACCTAGCTATACAAACTTTACATGATATGAGTATCAAAGGCACGAAAACCTAGTATGTGAATAAGACACAATGTGAAATTTATGATATTTACTGAGAATGTTTTCTTCAAACAGGAACTGGAAGACGTTCCTAGTAGACGAAACGTTTTTCTCAGTCAGTACCATAAAATATTTCTGTATTATAGACGATGTCGCTGATGTCGCTTAGCAAAAACAGCGTTAGAATAAATGTTTAAGATCGTGTGAGAATCTAACGCTGGCAAAGGTTCCGTTCTAAATATTGTCACCATTGAGCTCTGATATTTAATTAAGCCTTCCTCCTCTAGCTCTATTTTCCTTTTTTTCAATCATATCCTCAATTACTGTCGTATTTCCCCTTCCCCTCTCGCAATCATTATTGTCTCCCCATTTTTCCCATAAGAGAAATGTCCTGATTGCAGTGAGAAACTCTTGTAAGTATTCTCTAGAGACCTTGGTTTCAACCCGACTGTCTTCCATTCTTCAGCCGCTTTATTGCCCCTAGGGATTTAGCGCTCGCTCAGGGTGATAATTCGTCCTTCCTTCCTATTGTAATAAAGAGAAAGTTTCAATAAATACTCACCGCAGGGCGAAATGTTGCGTAATAAAGTCTTGCTTTGCTATGTTTCTCTGTACCACTTTGCTTGCTGGTTTTGTGTGATCATATTAGGCTTCTAGAGTACATCACTCATATTATATATAAACCTTTGTATTAATAAAATATAAATATATACTGTCATCAAAAACAGTCGAACGGTGAGACAGAAGTTGTTTAAAAACGCACAGTTCAACAGAATTGACGGTTGTTAGGTAAGACACATATGCAACAGTTAGGTATCTTTATTTCGAAACGTTTCGCCTACACAGTAGGCTTCTTCAGTCGAGTACAGAAAAGTTGATAGAAGCAAAAGAGACTTTAAGGGTGATGGACTGATTACATCGTCTTCAAGTCTCTTCTGCTTCTTTCAACTTTTCTGTACTCGACTGAAGAAGCCTACTGTGCAGGCGAAACGTTTCGAAATAAAGATACCTAACTGTTGCATATGTGTCTTACCTAACAACCTGTCGGTATTTTGTACCATTTTAATGTTCAACCTGTCAGACACTGCAACACAGGGGTATCTTGGTACAGACCTTAAATCAACTTCGACAACCTCTACTAGTGAGAACGGCTGGATTTGAGAGGGACCTGACCTCCCAACATCTGCGTTCTACTAGTGACCTACGTCTCACCTCCTGGCGCTATATAAGGTTCCATCCTGTCGCTTCAACTCCATATTGTTTCAGACTTTGGAACAATGCTCTTCTCCAGACTGAGGGACTGACCACCTCAAAACTTTAAGGGTGATGGACTGATTACATCGTCTTCAAGTCTCTTCTGCTTCTATCAACTTTTCTGTACTCGACTGAAGAAGCCTACTGTGTAGGCGAAACGATTCGAAATAAAGATACCTAACTGTTGCATATGTTTCTTACCTAACAACCTGTCGGTATTTTATACCATTTTAATGTTCAGAATTGACGGTGTTTACAAGGTCCCATGCACTCTATACTCTCTATCATACACTGGAAAAACAAATAAACCACTGGAAGCCAGATTAGCCCAGCATCAGTACTCATTTAGGGCGGTCCAGGATTCGGATGCAAACTACTACGTCAGTACCTGTTATCGTCTACTGGGGTGGGCAGCAGCTCAGGTCATTGTAGCCAACAGAACCGTCATGGAAAGAACCATAAATGAATCCTCGCTCTTAGAATTTGATAGGAATGACTTGTATAATTCATGTTTGGACAAACTGGATAACTGTTTGATGAAGTTTATTGTGCATAATCTTAGGCCAGAGTGTTATATAAAATCACCAGATTATTCATTATGCAACGGGACGTTGTGAAGATATGGTGACATTAGACCCACATTCACCTCACCCATCTTGCACGTTTCTTCCGTCAAAGAACGCATCCTGCCCTCCGGCATCGCCGTACCTGGGGAATTCCGGGAAGTTTAGCATCCTCCACAACCTTCTGCGAGTGAGTGTATGCCCTGTCAGGTCTCAGTTTCTCTGTTCTCATTCTTGAGAGTATACTGTAATAAGTTGCATGCAGTAATAAGCCTGTTCAGGTAGAGATGCATAAGGATACAGATACGGGTATAGGAACACAAATTTAGGTGATTGCAACTAGTCATTGCAACTAAACGATTACGCCTAGTTTATATGATTGTAACTATCATACATATCAGCATATGTATGAGTTGCCTAGGATGGCCCAAGAGGGTCAGGCGTGGTGATCTATCACCACCAGGGTAATAATGATGGGAGACTCTCAGGGATTCCTAGAATATCTAGAAATACACAAGTGCAAGCGGCTGCAACTATCACACATATAGGTGAGAGGAACTCTCATACATAGCAACATGCATGTGTCACCCAGGATAACCCAAGAAAGTCAGGGGATGAGGACTCATAACCACTGGGATCCTATTGACTGGAGACGGTCAGGCTTCCTAGATTATCTACAATATTTACAATACTTAGGATATATGCAAACAAGTCTCTATGTTGACCAGAATAGATGAATATGATGGGGTGGTTCTGAATTTCCGCCATATTTGGTTATAAAGAATAATCGAAATACTAACGAAAATTCAGGAATGTTCAGGATGTTATGTGATAATGAATTATCTGAATACTAAGGAAGATTCTGGATTAACTAGGATATTAGGTGTAATATTCAGGATATCGAGGAATATTCAGGATATTCAATGACAAGAAATATTTAGTATTTCTGTAGGCGGTATTTAAGAATGAATGTAAGGAATCTTCTGAATATTATGTAGAACGTACCCGAATGTGTGGTAGTTTAAGCTGACAATACGCACATTTGATTCTTTTACTAAAACAAAGGTTTACATGAGATCTGAGTGTTTGTGTGTGTGTATTAACCACTTAATTAACGTTATCTCATAAGACACTTGATCAGCCGACGGTGATTAAATGCAGCTTTGGACTCATTATTACTCTTCCATATTATTCTGTAAATCGCTTTCTGTAAATCTCGGAGGTGACCTCCTCCTCCATGGAGAAAGGGTTCTAAGGGGACAAGTTAGGGGGGGGGTGACAGGATGGGCGCATTGAGTCTTTCTAAGGTGGAAAAGGCCAGCCAGTGTCCAGACGCTACCTTTCCTGTGACAAAAGTTCCCACTCAATCTATCTATTGCAGTTCTGTCAACATTGTATAGCTCCTGATGAAGCACGGAAAAATGTGAGAGATTTTGAACTGAAGATTTCCGTCCCTGTTATTACATACAGCACACACATCCATACACACACACAATCTTGTTGCTTCTACTTACACTTAGGTGACTATGCAAACATGTACACTAGTAGGTATTTACACACTCATCTGGGTTTTCTTCCATTTTCTTAATAGTTCTTGGTTTTCTTTATTTTCTCTTATCTCCATGGGAGGTGGAAAAGAATTCTTCCTCCGTCATCCATGCGTGTCAAAAGTGGCGACTAAAATTCCGGGAACAAAGAGCTAGTAACCCCTCTATATAAATTATGAATTACTAAATTTAAAAAGAAAAACTTTCGTTTGTTTTAGTCGCCCTATATATATATATATATATATATATATATATATATATATATATATATATATATATATATATATATATATATATATATATATATATATATATATATATATATATATATATATCGTGCCGAATAGGCAGAACTTGCGATCTTGGCTTAAATAGCAACGTTCATCTTGCCATATAGGACAAGTGAAAATTTGTGTATGCAATAATTTCGCCAAAATCATTCTGAACCTAACGAAAAAAATATATTCACTGTGTTTGTTTAGAATTAAATTATTGTAAACAAATCTAAAATATATTTAGCTGGGTTAGGCTAAAATAAATTGTTCTTGTTATAATAAGGTTAGGTAAGTTTTCTAAGTTCCTTTTGGTGCAAAATTATAATTTTTTACATCAACATTAATGAAAAAAATATATCTTTAAACGTATAAGAGAAAATTTTAGAAAGGACTTAATTTCAAATGAGTTCTTGCTAACTGACCAGTTTTACATATTCGGCACGACATATATATATATATATATATATATATATATATATATATATATATATATATATATATATATATATATATATATATATATATATATATATATTTTTTTTTATTATCACACCGGCCGATTCCCACCAAGGCAGGGTGGCCCGAAAAAGAAAAACTTTCACCATCATTCACTCCATCACTGTCTTGCCAGAAGGGTGCTTTACACTACAGTTTTTAAACTGCAACATTAACACCCCTCCTTCAGAGTGCAGGCACTGTACTTCCCATCTCCAGGACTCAAGTCCGGCCTGCCGGTTTCCCTGAATCCCTTCATAAATGTTACTTTGCTCACACTCCAACAGCACGTCAAGTATTAAAAACCATTTGTCTCCATTCACTCCTATCAAACACGCTCACGCATGCCTGCTGGAAGTCCAAGCCCCTCGCACACAAAACCTCCTTTACCCCCTCCCTCCAACCCTTCCTAGGCCGACCCCTACCCCGCCTTCCTTCCACTACAGACTGATACACTCTTGAAGTCATTCTGTTTCGCTCCATTCTCTCTACATGTCCGAACCACCTCAACAACCCTTCCTCAGCCCTCTGGACAACAGTTTTGGTAATCCCGCACCTCCTCCTAACTTCCAAACTACGAATTCTCTGCATTATATTCACACCACACATTGCCCTCAGACATGACATCTCCACTGCCTCCAGCCTTCTCCTCGCTGCAACATTCATCACCCACGCTTCACACCCATATAAGAGCGTTGGTAAAACTATACTCTCATACATTCCCCTCTTTGCCTCCAAGGACAAAGTTCTTTGTCTATATATATATATATATATATATATATATATATATATATATATATATATATATATATATATATATATATATATATATATATATATATATATATATATATAAACATTACACCCTATGACCCTTCAACATCTCAAGATGAAAATCACCCTTAAGTCTTTCATTAGAAGTTATTATCTGAGTTTGTAAAGTGATTATAACTGATTTTGCAAAATACTTTTGAAGTCATTTTTAATGAGCATCGAACCTGTGAACTTACTCGTCCGATCTCGGGTGACTACAACATTTTAGGAAAAACTTTGCTCCTCCTCATGATTGTAATTGATGAAGTACTTAAAGAGAAGAGGTTAAAACGTGCCAGGTAAATGTTGGTGCAGTTCAGGGCTGCCAAAATGTTTGGAGAGGATTGTGGTGGCGTATTTCTTAAGGCATTAAATCGTTGTGGGTTTAGTGCTTCAAGATTCTAGTGCTTCTGGCCACTTTCGCGTAGTGATTATCAAATAGAGAGTAACGTGATATTTGTCCGTGACGGACAGAAACATTTGTATTAAGTTTCCTCTCCAAATTATAGGTTAATTGGGAATTTAAGTGAACTGTCCCCCTCATCACCTGTTTGGACCATCTTGCACTCCTAACTCATGAACTATAGCTCAGCTGATTTATCATGGGAACGACAGGCCGAAACGAAAATGTCTCTGAGCTCTCATTTTCCAGGTCTCCGGAACCACAGAACAAAATAAAGAAACGCATACTTTAGCACAATGTTACTGAACCTCGGGTATTTCGGGTGTTTATGATATCGTCTTTTCGTGAATTTCTTTGTACTTGATGGAGCTTCACTATGCATGTAACCATCGTAAAATAAAGTTTATTACCTTTGTAGTGTCTTCGAATTACAACTTGTTGTGAGCTGTCATGGATAAGGAAATGTAAATATTCTTCCTGTAAATACTGCTAGATTTTCTGTGGCCTCTGTGGCACATCTGTTGTAGTGTTGTAATTTAACCGTTGTGATGCAGCTGTTGTGGTTGAACCGTTGTGATGTAATCACTGTGGTGCAGCTATTGTGGCGTAATCATTGTGATGTAGCTGTTGTGGTGCAAGTGTTGTAGTGCGGCTGTTGGTATGTAGTCGTGGTGATGACATTATGAATTATAATGACATCTGCAATTATTACCTGAGCAGAGATTTACAAGATAATAAAAATGCTTTCAAATGAGCTGATGTAGGTAACAGCTCTTAGCTTGCCAATAAAGTTAGGAATCCTTAACCTGTAAATAGCTGTCAATAAAGCTAGGGATCCTTAACCTTGTCAAACCCTGTGTAAAAAAAAAAAAAAAAAAAAAAAAAAAAAAAAAAAAAAAAAGTCTCGTAAAGAAAATACATTGAAATTATCGAGCAAGCACAATATTTTGATGTAGTTTGAAATTCAAACATAAAGAATTTTCTAGAGTCTTTTAAAGGGAATTTTCCTTAAATATTATGGAATACGCTTGTGCTGTATTCCTAAATGTGTATATGCACAGTACTGTTGAATGTTTGTAGGTAACCCTAGACTACCTGATGTTAATATAAAAACTATTTATTATTCGACACTTTTCGGCAATATACCCAAGTCAAGAAAAGTGTTAACGAAGTCTTTTCTTGTCTTTTAGAATAAAGTGTTTATACCAGTATCTCTGTGTATAAAATCGTCTGTAATGGAGAACAGGCCAGTAGGATGTCAACATAGGTTAAAAATGCATCCTTCGTGACTAGCATCTTTTCGGGCTTCGATTATTTCCAGTATTGTGAAGAAAAAAACCATCTTTAGTGGAATATAATAATATTTCACGTCCTGCAGAGATTTATCTATTTGAAGTGTGTCCATAAGTAAAAACGTGAAGATAAGACCAAAGTTGCCGGTCAGTTGTGAAGACGAAAATAATATACTCACCATAGCGGGTACTGCGCCGGATAGGGAGAATTCAAAAGTGTTAACAGGCCTGGTAAGTGTTGTCTTCCAGCTCCTGTGTTCTGAGATGAGAGGACAGTCTGATCACTATGGCAGGTGAGGATACACCAGGAATATCAGGAATCGAAGGAAGGGAAAGAGAAGATGCAAAGTGCTGCCTTTCTGATAAAGGCAGACGGACGAGGAACGATCCACCTTGCGGAGGGAAGGCGATGGAAGTGGAGACTGAAATATCGTAATGGGAAGCGTTTGGCAGAGACTGACCAACTGGAGCGCCATCAGGTGGCAGTGTCGGACACGAGGGAGGCAGTAAGAGAGGTTTTGGTGTCAGAGATGATGAAGGAATGAGGAAGGCAATGGTGAAGGATGTGATGGAGACGCAGTGGTGAAGCTGCTGAAGTGGTTCTTTTAGTCTCCATCTCTTCAGTGGGGGTTGTCTTCATGACAATGAAAGGCTCTTGTTGCGAGGAATTGTATCTGCCTTCCCTTGGAGCAAACATGATTAGCTCAGATTTTCCTGCGGTTGCAAGATCCGTATATGACTAACACTTCCTTATGAATATCAAAATAATGTTGAGGTCTTTCGGCTAATCATTGCGCTAACAAACCAAATATCTAGTTTTAATGCTTTGGCATGATTTATATACTTAAAAAAAAGGTTGTCCAACGCACATCAAAATGCTATTCGTGGACTTTGAGGCTACCCCAGCATGTTCTGACTGACACAGTGGGATGAAGAAATGCTGGGTAAAGGAACTGTCTACGATAACTCCGGTTATCTGGTATAGATTCAAAGGGACGCAGTGTATTCAATGAAACACATGGCCTGCCATGGTGGTCACGTAATGGAGGTTATCATGAGGCGTGGAGGGCAGCAGGGGACTGACGCCTGGCACACTACTCAAACACACTTGCTAAAACTGTCCTCAGATGCTCAGCTTCTGACACAGTGCTCCGACGCAATTTCTGACACAGTGAATCAACAGTTTTTTTTTTTTTTTTTAGCAAAGGACGTGATTCACCACAAACTTATCCTGAAAGTTAAGCATTGACTTCGAACACTACAAGTGTTCGTAGGCAAGTACAGCATACATACATTTAGTACATTATATATATATATACATACATATATATATATATATTACTTTATATATATATATATATATATATATATATATATATATATATATATATATATATATATATATATATATATATATATACATACATATTCTATGTGGCTTTTATTTAACGACACAGTACAACAGAAATGCATCAACAGATCGGCCAGCTTCCTCTTTCAGAAACTCAGTGTTGCGATCCAGAGGGAAAATACCTGCAGCATTCTGGACACACGGGTCACCGCCGGGGAGCTGGATGAAGTATTTAAGATGTAGGCTCTAAGGTGTTATTTATGTTGTTCTACTTCCTTTTTATATATAGTTTACAATTAAAAAGTGAACGAGAAAAACTCGGAATCGAATTAGTTGAAAAATATCTTTAAGTAATCGCAAGTAAAAAATATTTGAACCAAGAAGTTTATTATATTAATTGAGATAAATGATAAGAAACTGGCGAGGGAAAGCAAGCTTAAGTGTTCCCCATCAGAGTTTTGAGAAGGAGTCACTGAGCATATCATCCTTGACAAGCCAACACACACAGCCAGCAAGAGAACTCGAGCCGAGCCAATGTGATGGCTGGACACCACACGTTGGCTGTCTTCTCGCCACTCACTGCTAAACTGTTTGTTTACGAAGTGCTTGTGCTCTTGACCACCACTCATGCTTAAACTAACATCATCACAAAACAAAATTAATTACATTAATGTTCTAAGCTGTGTTGCCTCCTCCTGACGGCGTCCCACGCAGCTTTAACCCAACTATGGCTGCCAATCTTTCTGAAGGTTGACCGCTTTGTTCATGGTTGTGTAATTCTTTTAAAGAATTATTTTACTGCAATCTATTTTTGTTCTGTTAGTAGACGTATGGCATTTAGCGATTTGCTTCTTTCTAATTTAGTATTGTTGTCTTATCACTACCTCCTCATCTAGGTCATTCTACTTTTTGACCATTTCCAGGCTAAAGAAATATGTCCTGAAATTCTTGTCTTTAGCTACTGGCTACATCTTGTATCTGTTTCTCGCCTGTCGATCAGTATTTCTCCATTCTATCAAGGCTTCTGATTATTTTGTGCATGGTTATCACATATTCCTTAATCCTTGTCTTCTTATGTTTTCAGGTTCAACTCTCTAAATGTCTCCTCTTAGCATGTTCCTCTTAGTTCTGGAACTGATCTCATTGCTAGATACTACTTCTTGACATTCTTGTTTAAATGCATCTCGATATTCTTGCGCTACCGTCCTCAGGAAGGATACGGGGCGTACGATAAACTAGCGGCTTCGGTAGCAAAATTTGATTTTTTTTTTTTTTTAGGTGTGGGTTCCAGGTTGGTGCTTCATAGTAAGAAATGGGACTGATGTACTTTGTTTATCATGTCTGAATATATAAGTTTGAGATTCAATGAGAGCTACACTTAAATTCGCCAAGCTCCCTATCGCTACAGCAGATGTGAAATGCTTTTCATATGTTTACTGCTAATTCCTTCCTGAGATGCGCAGCCAATATCTCCCTAATCTGTGTATGAGCGTGTGTGTGTGTGTGTGTGTGTATGTGTGTGTGTGTGTGTGTGTGTGTGTGTGTGTGTTTGTGTATGTTGTCCCTACATCAGCCCATGATTGTGAAAGATGTCACACGAGGAAATGACGCAGTTGGACTGCTTGTCTGAACCAACATAGCTGAGCGGACACTTAACGAATGACCAGACATGAATGTAATTTGCTTTGTGCGTGTTATCATCATGTATTTAATTTATTTTACTTTTTTTATAAAAACACCTTACGGATTATTTTTATTCTCGGAATTTTAATATATCAGTGTCAATCCATGGATCACTGTGTGTTGAGTTTCTAAAATGGGGATTCTGATTTAATTCTCCTGTTTCCCCTTTTCTGCCTCCGCCCTTCATTGTTCTTTTCTTCATCTCACCATTAGCTCATTTACTGATATGTAAATTAAGAATAATTTTTAGGAAGTCGTGTATGACAATATACTGTAGTTTTAAACACTATCGCCGTAGTTACCATCCCATGGTGTGTTCCATTACCACGATCACCACTACCACGACTACCACCACAATCACCACAACCACCACCACAATCTCTATCAGCGTGACTGCTTCCAGCATCATTTTCACTTCAGTCCCACTAACATTACCTTCACAACTACCACCATTTTTATAATGATGTTATTCTGTCAGCTTGCCAGCAACAATGACATATAAAGCATAATACCCCTATTATTATTATAATCAGAAAGAAGCGCTAAACCACAAGGGTTATACAGCTCAGCAGGGCCGGGAAGGATGCAGGGGTAATGGGTAGCAAGAGGAAAAGGGATGATCATTAGGATATGAAGTGCAGCGGGGCAGTGGATAGTTCAGGGGTAGAGGGTAGCTAGAGATTAAGGTGGAAAGAACTGAGAAGAGTGCCAGAGACATCATCATCATCAGAGACTGTGTAGTAAATCAGTTGCTGTCAAAAAGGCAATGAGAGAGTCTGGATTAAAAGTGGGTCCGTCACCAAGAAGGTAAGGAAAGGGCAGCAGAGCGGAGATGACGTTGAAGGTAAATTCTGCGTGCTCGTCGATACTGCATAGGAGTTGCACTCGGTCCACCATTCTGCGAAGCATTGAAGCCTTCCTTAGTGGTTATTAAGGCATAGTATCGATAGCGAATGGGAATATCAACCTCGGAGGCGGCGACGGCGGCAGATTTTATTATGGTTGTGGCTCTTGGTCCAAGGAACAGGAGTTACCTCTCCCTTTCCGCCGATCAAGCTTCATCAAATTTGCCTGGTTATGCTTAGTCATTGTATTGCCAGAGGTGAGGCGGCCGTTATTTTCTTTACTGTCTAGAGTGCAAATATTCGTTTTTACCGATGCATGTGACCAAACCTGACCTAACCTAAATTAACAGCACCCTGCCTAACCTAGTGCCTCATTCAACCCTGCCTAACCTAGCGCCTCATTCAACCCCGGCTAACCTATCTGCCTAACCTAGCGTCTCGTCCAACCCTGCCGAACCTAGTGCCTCCTCCAACCCTGCCGAACCTAGTGCCTCCTCCAACCCTGCCGAACCTAGTGCCTCCTCCAACCCTGCCTAACCTAGTGCCTCCTCCAACCCAACCTAACTTAACCTCACTTAAACTAACCTAAAATACGGTAAATAATATTTGTCAAATTACATAAAGCGCCAGGAAATTAACCCTACTTATCTCGATACAAGATTACGGTAATTAAGTAAGGATAGATGATGAATTGCCATCAGCCTTAAAAGTAAAACTATCACTAACAGCATTCACAATTATCTTTATTATTATTGTTATTATTATTATTATTATTATTATTATTATTATTATTATTATTATTATTATTATTATTATTATTATTATTATTATTATCATCATCATCATCATCATCATTATTACTATTTTTGTAAAGCCCAATACCCGTGTTAGTGGGCCACTAAGCTCAGAGTGAAAAAGGTTCGGTCCTCTGTCTTTTAATAGAAGCCCAGTATCTTACCAGCCAGGCTGTAAGCAATAGCAACGTGCGCAGGAGTCGCAGCAAAAGGCATCTTTGTAGCGACTCTCAAATCACTGCCAAATAATGAGGTTAAACGAGTCTGGCGCTTAAGAGTGACGTGGAGTGATAGATTCAGTAATACCCCCACTACTGCCCACTGACCTCCACGTCTATATATACACACACACACTGAAGTGATGCAGGGTCCCCAGTAATGTTTTCTTGCCCCCTCTCGCATTGGTGGTGTGAGCGATTAAGTGGCCATTTGAGACCTGAGAGGCGATGTGAGAGAAAATGAGTGGGAAAATAGACTGGGTAAGGGGAATATCGTTCAAGGGTAAATGCGAAGTGGAACAGAGACGGGGAATTAAGAAGAGAAGATAACATGATTAATAAAGACTCTCGCACTTGGGAGAGGATCCTTTTTACTAAGTTTTGGACCATTGTCAAGTCACAAGTGTGTGTGTTTGTGTTTGTGTGTGTGTGTGTGTGTGTGTGTGTGTGTGTGTGTGTGTGTGTGTGTGTGTGTGTGTGTGTGTGTGTGTGTGTGTGTGTGTGTGTGTGTGTGTGTGTGGAAAAGATAAAAAATAAACCCGTGATTGCAAATATATAAAAATACCACAGTGAAAATAGGAAAAACTCCTGGGTGCTTTCATGTGCTTACACACACATCTTCAATGGAATTGGAAAGAGAGGCAAGAGAAGCACATTCTGTATGTTAAACACTGAGATGACATCTCACTCAGAGCAGGTGACAACTCACCCACTGGTCCACAATTTCAGTTACACATAACAGCGCTTTTCCTATGAGATGGTAATTTGAAATAAGTCATATATCTAAATACATTTAAATTATATCCAACCAATAAGAAGTAAAAAGGAGTAAAGACAATTCAAATTAAACATTTCAGATCATAAACTAAACAAAAATGTAAGAAAGGACCATTTTAGTAAGCTCAACGGCCCACTCCATGAATGTGGTTCCTAAATCCTACCACCCGCACACATACATTTGTCCAGTATATGTATGAAATTCAAGACAAATTGTTCGTCAGACAGAGAACACACACTGTATTTTTGTAAAAAATGGTTGCACCTTTAAAATTATGAACAACGTTCCGGACTATAAAACTCTCAAGTTAACAGATTCCAGAACACAGATTTGAAAAATGTTTCGCATCATGCTCAATGAGTGATGATTCCACAATATTTCGTTGAACTATAGAATTTCAGGGACGCAATTCTTTAGCATTAGTCCAGTTTACACAGTGGCCTCTATCCCTCACATGAATGAATAATGCACTGGACTCTTGTTCAGTAGTTATTGCTCATTTATGTTAAGTAAAAGGACACAAGTGCAACTAATGTGACATTTTATTGTGGCAACGTTTCGCTCTCCAGGAGCTTTATCAAGCCATTACAAACAATACATGGACACAGAGGGTACATAAAGGCTCAGAGTGAGGTGCAGTACTAGTGAGGTACCATTTAGATGTTCACTAGTGGTAGTGGTAGTGGTAGTAGTAGTAGTAGTAGTAGTAGTAGTAGTAGTAGTAGTAGTAGTAGTAGTAGTAGTAGTAGTAGTAGTGACAAAAGTAATAGTAGTAATACAATATGGTAGAGCAATTAATTCGTACGTGAGTAAAAGGATATAAAAGCTGTTAGGTAAGACACATATGCAACAGTTAGGTATCTTTATTTCGAAACGTTTCGCCTACACAGTAGGCTTCTTCAGTCGAGTACAGAAAAGTTGATAGAAGCAGAAGATACTTGAAGACGATGTAATCAGTCCATCACCCTTAAAGTTTTGAGGTGGTCAGTCCCTCAGTCTGGAGAAGAGCATTGTTCCATTGTTTCATTCCATGGAACAATGCTCTTCTCCAGACTGAGGGACTGACCACCTCAAAACTTTGCTCTGTGGCCTCATGACTCCAATCTCTTCCAACCTTTTCTTGAAGCTCTTAATAATCTTGCCCCTTCCATTAAGTTTAAAGCTGAATGGGAATCTAATTCCTTGCTTCCTTTCCTTGATGTCCATGTCCACCGGTCACAGGTTTTTCCTTTTCCGTTTACCGAAAACCTATCCACAGTGGCATGTACATTCACTACTTTTCTTATTATGCGTCCCCTGTCAAGAAAAGTGTTCTTATCTCCCTCTTTCTCCGTGCCCTCCGCATCTGTGATCCTCAGTTCCTTCCAGCAGAAATTTCCACTCTTCATAATTCGTTTTCCTGTCTTGGCTACCCTTCCCATTTCATAGACTCTGCCTTCTCAAGAGCTAAACGTAATTTCTTCTCTCCCAAACTCTCTACTCCTGGGAACTCTTCTGTCCTCTGCATTCCCTACATTTCCGGTCTTTCTAATCTCAACAATTCTCTCCGTCCCTTAGACATCAAGCTTACTTTCCGCCAGACTAACACTCTTCGCACTAATCTCGTTCATACCTCTCCTCCCTCTACAGATGTTCCTGGTGTCTACTCTATTTCTTGCTCCTCCTGTCCTCTTCAATACTTTGGAGAAACTGGCTGATCTCTTTCTGACAGACTTACATCCTATAGACTGGTCTTTTATTTATTTATTTATTTATTTATTATAAATTTGTGCACACATACAGAGGTACAAAAAAATACAGATAAGAGCAGTATGCCAAAGCCACTTATACTATGCATAGCATTACGGGCTGGCTTAAAATTAACTTAAGATTAATTAAGCAATGATGAAGTCAGTGATAAAACATTAATGTAAACAGATTACTATAAAGCACAAGTGAGTATTACAAAGACAGGTCATATGAAGGATTCTGTTAGGTAGTGTATTTAAAAAATAATAAAGTTAGATTGGGTTTTAGGTTTAACATTTATGTGATATAATTGTGAGAAACATTTAAGATATACAATTTATAAGGTTCAGTTATTCAGTATTTATTTGGTTTTGGGTGAGTAAGTGATCTTTGAGTAGAGACTTGAATTTATAAACAGGTAGTGTTTCTTTTATATTTACAGGTAATGAATTCCAGATTTTAGGGCCTTTTATGTGCATTGAGTTTTTGCATAGTGTGAGATGAACACGAGGAACATCAAAGAGTGATCTGTGCCTTGTGTTATGGTCATGTGTTCTGTTGAGGTTGGCAAGGAGATGTTTGAGGGGAGGGTTAATATCAGAGTTAAGTGTTCTATGTATGTAATAGGTGCAGTAATAAGTATGGATGTTTTGTATGGTGAGTAGGTTTAGTGTATTGAATATTGGTGGAGTGTGCTGCCTGTAGTGAGAATTTGTTATCATTCTAACTGCAGCCTTTTGTTGGGTAATTAGTGGTCTGAGATGGTTAACTGTTGTTGAGCCCCATGCACAAATTCCATAGGTGAGATAGGGGTAAATAAGAGAGTGATATAGGGCCAGGAGGGCTGACTGTGGAACATAGTACCGTATCTTCGATAGTATGCCTACAGTCTTGGAAATTTTCTTAGAAATTTGTTGTATATGTGTATGAAATTTGAGTCTATTATCAAGGTGGATTCCTAAGAATTTTCCCTCTGTTAGCTTTGTGATAGGTGATCCGTTTATCATTATGTTAAGAGGGACATCTGTAGCTCTGTTACCAAACTGAATGAAGTAGGTTTTGTCAATGTTTAGTGTAAGTTTGTTAGTCCTCATCCAGGTAGATATTTTCTGTAATTCGGTATTTACAGTATTGGCTAGTGTGACTGGGCTCGGGTGAGAGAAGACGTATGTAGTGTCATCTGCAAATAGTGTGGGTTTGAGTAATTGCGAAGCATTTGGAAGGTCATTTATGTATAGGAGAAAGAGAAGAGGGCCAAGGACACTTCCCTGTGGGACACCAACTGTAATTGGTTGCGCAGAAGAGTTTGCCCCATTTGCGTACACATATTGGCTTCTGTTGCTGAGGTATGACTTGAGGTAATTGAGGGAGTGCCCTCTTATACCATAGTGTGACAATTTTACGTGGAGCAAGTCATGGTCAACTGTATCAAAAGCTTTACGTAAGTCAATGAAGATCCCCAGTGGGACTTCTTTTTTCTCTATTGCAGTGTATATATGTTCTAGCATGTGTATAATAGCATCATTAGTATTTTTATTAGGCCTGAATCCAAATTGGCAGGGGTTGAGTATGTTCTGGGAGATAAGGTAGGAGTAGATTCGTTTATGAATTAGTTTTTCAAAGATTTTTGAGAGAGGGTGTAAGTTGGATATTGGCCTATAGTTATTCAACTCTGTTTGGTCTCCTCCTTTGTGGATCGGGGTGACCCTTGCTATTTTGAGTACTGTAGGGAAGGTGGAGGATTCAATGGATTTGTTAAAGAGTGTTGCAATGATTGGAGATAGCACTTGTGACACTTTTTTATATATAAAGGGTGGTAAGGTACTTAAATCTCCTGCCTTGTTTTTTAGTGCATTGATAATAAGGGAGACTTCGTATGGGTTAGTCGGAGCTAGGAACAGTGTGTTCGGGTAGTTGCCGGTGAGGTAGTTATTTGGTGGGGTATCTGAGCTTGGGATTTTATGGGCAAGGTTTTGTCCTATAGTGGAGAAGAAATCATTGAGTCTGTTTGCTGTTTCTGTTGGTGGGAGTTGGGGTTCATCTGATTTTGCTAATTTTATTTCGCTATTTCGTGATATCTTTTTTGTTCCCAGAATTTCAGATAGTGTTTTCCAGGTCTTTTTTATATCACCTCGTAAGTTGGATAATCTGTTCTCATAATACAATTTTTTTGCCCTTCTTATCAGGCTGGTTAGGATTGACGAGTAACGTTTTGTTTGGTCTCTGGTTATGTGACCCATTCTGTACTGTTTTTCATATTGGTGTTTTGTATTTATGGATTTGAGAATGCTGGGTGTTAGCCAGGGACTGTTCAGTCTCTTTGCTGTCATCTGTTTAGTTTTTTTAGGGCAGTGCTTGTTATAGAGGTATTGGGTCTTTTTTAGAAAATTATTAATACATTCGTCAATATCTGTATAGATTTCTAGCTCAGTGTGCCAATCAATGTTTGCTAATGCTGTTGCGAAGTTATTAATGGCTGCCTCATTGTGAAGTCTGAAGGTGACTTTAGTAGTGTCTTGGGGTAGTTTACCAAGAGTTGTTATGAGGAAAGTAGGGTAGTGGTCTGTGGTATTATCTGTAATTATGCCTGATTTTAAAGGGGATATGGTGTTGGTCCAGATGTGGTCAAGTAGGGAAACACTAGTCTCTGTAACTCTTGTAGGTTTTGTTACTGTTGGTAGTAACATACAGTTACTCATTGTGTTTGTGAATTCAGTAACGTGTGGGTCCTGGTCTTGCAGGAGATTTATATTGAAGTCACCTGAGAGTAGTAAGTGATCTTTGTTCATGCGTGCATCAGTTATCATACTTCCTAGATTTTGACTAAATTGGCTAATGTTTGACTGTGGAACTCTGTAGATGTTTATCAATGTGAGAGGTTTTTGTAGGTATTTGGATTTGAATTTAGCTATTATATATTCCCCATGTTCATCCCTTGTGCAAGTATTAGTGATACATTCTAGTTGGTCTGAGTAGTATATGGCTGTGCCACCCCCTTGTTGGTCTGGCCTACAGTTGTGTATGGCTGTGTAACCAGGAATGGCATAGACATCTGTACTATCAGGCTTTAGCCAGGTTTCAGTTAGTGTAATGATGGACATATTGGCATGTAAGGAATTTAGTAATGCTATGAGGTCATCGTAATGCTTGCTTAAAGATCTGATATTGTAGTTAAAGATAGTTATGTTGTTGTTGGCACTGAGAAGTGCCTTTGATTGTTCTGCAGTGTAGTAATTACAGTAACTGTTTGATTCATTTAAGTCATTAAATAAGAGGTTGGTATCAGGATCAATGCTTGTAATCATAAGATTTGTAGTGAATCTATAGTTAGAATTAAGTATAAAACAAAGTAAATAGTCTTAAGCTAAAAAATAGCACCTGAATTATTTAACAAATGTAAAATAATGAGCTAAGGGACTAATACAAATAAAGTGATGATCATATAATAGTGCTTGGGAATATGATAGTAGGTAGTACTATAAAGGTAATTTTTTAAAGTTATAATTATAGTTTAAAATTATAATAAAAAGGGACTAATATAGGTTGTGAATAAATGAGCTTTGGAATATAATGGCAAGATTGTGAGCTTATTCTACTTTAGCACCTGAGAATAGCACCTTGATTATTTTAACAGTTGTGGATATATAAACTAGGATAGTTATATAAAGCTAAAATAAAGGAGAAAATATAAAAGGGACTAAAATTAAGTAATGGTAAGCAAAGTTAAATGGACAGATGGTAGGAATTATAATATAAACTTATAATATAAAAATACAATTTGAAATGGTACTTGCAATTGCACTAGAGTCTGGTATGGGTTGTTGACAAGATCAAGGTTATAACTATAGATTTAAATTGACAAAATAAAATTCACAATTAAAGTACAAAAGAATAATAGTAAAAAATCACAATGGTAATGTCTTGGTTATAATATGATAGTAAGATGGTAGACAGGTACCCAGGTACACAGGTACAAAGGATAATACAAGGTTGGGGTTGAATATAAAAACTTGAAAATTTGGCAACAAAATGTTATGGGAAGTATAAAATAATGTTTAATGTACAAAAGTAAAATTGACTGGTAGTAAATATGGTGTTTAATAAAATTTTAGTAAGTAATAATGATTACAAAAAAGTGAAATAGTAATGTTTATTTCATTCAATATTGCACTGGTAGTTATACTTGAGGTTATATGGCAGTACAAGGTAATTAAGAGTAATCTAGGATAGTAAATGTGGTATTAAAACAGGTAAAGGTAATTAGTCAAGTAATGGTTATTAAATGTCAAAAATGTTAAGAGTAAATTGAAATTTTAGTAAAAATGATATTTATTAATTTTAGTAAGTAATATCAATTGTAGTATTTAAAAAAAATATGAGGTAGTAATATGGACAGAGAAAGTATCAATTCAGCTAATGTTCAAGCGAACAATAGTAAATAAGAAAATCACATAAGGTGATTTATGCTTACTAGTAAAATCACAAAATGAGGTAGTTGATTATTTAAATACTAAGAGATTGTACAATGAAATTTGAACAATAATGGAGCAAAACATACACTACACTACGTAGACTTTTAAGTTGGACATTGTTTAGTTATTCTCTGTAAGATTAGTATCCCTGAGAAATCGTGATAGATCATTCTCGTTCGTGATTGTGTACAGTTGACCTACATTTGTTTTCCTAACTAGAATTTTCCCATCCCGTGTGAAGCATTGGTGTATTGTGTCATTATTCTCCCGCTTAAGTTTTCTGACTCTATACAGGAGGTTCTGACGTTTTTTGGTAAGACACTCGTTTATGTATACCTCTTTCTTTACTTTAATAGATGCAATAATTAAGTCTTTTTTCCTATCATGTGAGTTGAATCTAAGCATAACACTTTTTCTACCATGGGATCCTAGTAATCTGGCTTCTTTTATTTCAGACTCTGGTACAATAACACTTGTTTGGTCCTTTATGATCTGCAGAGTAATTTCTTTACTGTTTGTTTGGTTCATATCACTGGGAAAAAGTGGACTGTTAACTATTACTGCGTCCGATAGTTTTTCTTGCTCAGTTTTATCTTCTTGGAGAGCAAAGTAGTCACTGAACTGGTTATCTAAGTTGTTCTTCCATTGTTTTACTGCTTCTTCAACCTTTGTATTAAGAGATATTATTTGTTGGGTATGGCTATCTATGACTGTTTGGATGGTCTTGTCACAGTTAGTCATTCCAGGTGTTGATAACTTTTGTTCAAGACTGAGGATTTTGTTCTCGAGTTGTGTCATCCTGGTGTCTTGTTTTGTTAGCGTCTCTCGAAGATTCATATTTTCAATAACTAAGTTGGAGATGCATGACTTTAGGGTATCTGGATCGTTGGTCATACCTGAGAGACTACTAGGTAGGTTGAATCCGGGGAAGAGAGGGGAGGATGGGCTGGTGGCAGCCATGTTTGTTGTTATTGTTGTGGTGTCGCCTTGAGTGGTGGTGAGTGGGGTGGTTGCTGGGCCGGCGTCCTCCTGGCTACACTTGTTGAATAGTTGATTTTTCGGTGTTTTCTTGCTGGCCTTGGTGTTGTTTCCTCTTAGATTGCGCCTCATAATACTACAGGAATTGTTGTTGTTAAGAAGAAGTTGTAGTATACAAAGCTTAGGGTTACGTTGTTCGGCTGGCAGCGGGGTGTTGCTTTCGGTTTGTGTGCAGTCTTCCTTTGATCTCTCTTTTTTTCGATTTGTAGGTTTCACTGTTGGTAATCTTTTGTCATTCTGGGTGCTACGTTGGGTAGTGCAGTTTTGCTTGTAACTAGGTCATCATAGGAGCATTTGTAGCTCTGGTAGTTGGAGAAAAATACGGAGCTTGGAAGTCGCTGCTGCCGCTGCCGCTGCCGCTGAGAGAGCAAAACTGCTAAAACTGTCTTCCCTACTTTCAACTTTAACAGTCGCCGTCTAGTTGAATCCTCTCTAATACACAACTTTCATTGTATGAATCTTAGTCCTGGCTTCGTCTCTGTAGATGCCTTCCTCTCCCACTACATTGTAAAATGATCCAAACTTCAGAACACCCGTGACTTAACCTGATTCCTCATTTTTTCTTCTTCTTCTTCTCCCTCTTCCCCTTTCCTCTTTCCTTTTTTTGTCTTTCTTCTGTCGCGTGTTTCTGTTCCTTCATTATTTATTTAATCACTTCCCCTTCCCCCCACCTCTGTGACTTGCTCTCCCTCTGTGGGCACCTAGCTCCCTTGCAGTGCTCCCCTTTCTTTATATTTGACTGGCTCCTCCTCCTTAGTTCCCCACTACTACCACTACTACTACTACTACTACTAATACTAAATTCAAATTCAAATTCAAAGTTTATTCTCTATAAGGATTACAATGCTGAGTTTACAGAAATTTGGTTATTGTTTGGTTTACTACTACTACTACTTACTACTACTACTACTACTACTACTACCACTACCACTACTACTACTACTACTACTACTACTACTACTACTACTACTACTACTACTACTACTACTACTACTACTACTACTACTACTACTACTACTACCACCGCTACCTCTTCCTGCCTATATACAGCCGTCCTGCTCCACTTCTGGTTAGAGTGACTTTGTAAATGGTCCAAGTCGGACCGAAACGTCGTCGTAATCTCCTCTTTTCTATGTGCGGGTTATTTGTGTATCGTTCCAGTCACGGTATTGTGCCTTTTTTGTTATTTATGCCTTAGGCATTTCGGCGAAACGTCTCTCAGTAAAGATACCCAGGTGTTGCACCTGTGTCACACAGAAATATATGCACACATACCGTGCCATTGCTCCTTCAGACGAAGTGCTCATTGTCATTTAGTTCCTTAGATCCAATAATAATAATAATAATAATAATAATAATAATAATAATAATAATAATAATAATAATAATAATAATAATAATAATAATAATAATAATATTGTCCAGGATGCGGCCCAATAATATGAATAACAGGAGAGAAATTAAATGAAGTTATTAAAAAAATTTTACGTAAATTTAAGGAAAGTTGCGAGATAATTTGTCACGAGAAATTTACGTAGCAAATATTTTTTGCCGGAAGAGAGAAAAAAAAATCCGGCTATTCTGTAACAGTAATACTTAATAAAGTTTTCTATATTTTTTAGTTTCGCTTCGTTTTCTGCTTTTCTTGATGGTAGACTTAAACCATCGTAAGTTAGTAGTAATAATAATAATTATAATAATATCTGTATTTCTACAAGTACATGTACAAGGTATACAGTCCTAGCTGACATCAATGACATACTACTATATAGAAAGCAGCTTGTATGTAGAGCATTTCAGGCAAATTAAATAAGTTTTGTCCCAGGATGCGACCCACACCAGTCGACTAACAACC
>NW_027196831.1:0-40000 GCF_038502225.1 Cherax quadricarinatus
AAGACTGAGGAAATACTTCCTAACATCCCTATGTCTCATCTGAGTTTTCAGCTTCCAGTTGTGCCATCTTGTTCCTTATGTCCCATCTCTAATATTGCGCCCCATTTCACCTTGTGTGTGTGTGTGTACTCACCTAGTTGTACTCACCTAGTTGAGGTTGCAGGGGTCGAGTCCAAGCTCCTGGCCCCGCCTCTTCACTGGTCGCTACTAGGTCACTCTCCCTGAACCATGAGCTTTATCGTACCTCTGCTTAAAGCTATGTATGGATCCTGCCTCCACTACATCGCTTCCCAAACTATTCCACTTCCTGACTACTCTGTGGCTGAAGAAATACTTCCTAACATCCCTTTGATTCATCTGTGTCTTCAGCTTCCAACTGTGTCCCCGTGTTGCTGTGTCCAGTCTCTGGAACATCCTGTCTTTGTCCACCTTGTCAATTCCTCTCAGTATTTTGTAAGTCGTTATCATGTCCCCCCTATCTCTCCTGTCCTCCAGTGTCGTCAGGTTGATTTCCCTTAACCTCTCCTCATAGGACATACCTCTTAACCCTGGGACTAGTCTTGTTGCAAACCTTTGCACTTTCTCTAGTTTCTTTACATGCTTGGCTAGGTGTGGGTTCCAAACTGGTGCCGCATACTCTAATGTGGGCCTAACGTACACGGTGTACAGGGTCCTGAACGACTCTTTATTAAGATGTCGGAATGCTGTTCTGAGGTTTGCCAGGCGCCCATATGCTGCGGCAGTTATTTGGTTGATGTGCGCTTCAGGAGATGTGCCTGGTGTTATACTCACCCCAAGATCTTTTTCCTTGAGTGATGTTTGTAGTCTCTGGCCCCTTAGACTGTACTCCGTCTGCGGTCTTCTTTGCCCTTCCCCAATCCTCATGACTTTGCACTTGGTGGGATTGAACTCCAGGAGCCAGTTGCTGGACCAGGTCTGCAGCCTGTCCAGATCCCTTTGTAGTTCTGCCTGGTCTTCGATCGAATGAACTCTTCTCATCAACTTCACGTCATCTGCAAACAGGGACACCTCGGAGATTATTCCTTCCGTCATGTCGTTCACAAATGTGTGTGTGTGTGTGTGTGTGTGTGTGTGTGTGTGTGTGTGCGTGCGTGCGTGAGAGAATAAGAGACAGAATGAGAGGGGGGAGAGAGAGAATGAGAAGGGAGAGAGAGAATGAGAGGAGAGAGAGAGAATGAGAGGAGAGAGAGAGAATGAGAGGGGAGACAGAGAATGAGAGGGGGCAGAGAGAATGAGAGGGGAGAGAGAGAATGAGAGGGGAGAGAGAGAATGAGAGGGGAGAGAGAGAATGAGAGGGGGAGAGAGAGAATGAGAGGGGGAGAGAGAGAATGAGAGGAGGAGAGAGAGAATGAGAGGGGGAGAGAGAGAATGAGAGGGGGAGAGAGAGAATGAGAGGGGAGAGAATGAGAGGAGAGAGAGAGAGAGAGAGAGGGGGAGAGAGAGAGAGAGGGGAGAGAGAAAGAGAGAGGGGAGAGAGAGAGAGAGGGGGGAGAGAGAGAGAGAGGGGAGAGAGAGAGAGAGAGAGGGGAGAGAGAGAGAGAGAGAGAGAGAGAGAGAATGAATTTCAATTTCTTTCTTAGCGTTGAGCGACATTCAGAATTCCTTACTCAGGACACATGATGCACAGGAAACCTGTTTGACCCAAATCCTAAATATAGTTTACCATACGTATGTTCGCGCACTGTAATGCAAAAATATTTATATTTTCTGCTTCAGGCTGCTCAGCTGAGATTGAAGAGTTGAGGGAGGCCGCTGCCTCTCAGATTAAATGCCCTCGTCTTGGTTTTGACTTAACGCAATTTACACACAAAAAAACATTACACACGGAGGATCGAGCCTTTTACTCTCTCTGCACTGAATGTTATATATATATATATATATATATATATATATATATATATATATATATATATATATATATATATATATATATATATAAGTAGTGATGATTTCTACAGAGCGGCTCCCCAGTACGGTCTCCTCTCAGGCATCCCTACCTCTCGGGTAACATTTTACCTAAAACCTACAACATATATATCTGGCAGAATTTATAATATTTTTTTTTACATTGCTGTCGTTTATTATGTACCTTTTCATGGAAAAATATTGAAATAATTTACACCTGGGAAATCCTTGAGGGACTAGCCCACTTACACGGCTGTAGACCTTCATATCAGTATAATAATAATAATAGCAATAGTCTGCCTGACTAATCTTATATATAGTACGAAAATCACTCCCTTTGAAAGCAAAAGATTCGGCAGAGGGTGCAGCATCCCCCCCAATGAAAAACAAGGGTGTCACTTGCACAGTAAGAGATAACACAGTAAGTGTCAGGGGCCCAGGACTGCTCAACTGCCTCCCAGCATACATCAAGGGGATTACCAATAGACCCCTGGCTATCTTCAAGCAGGCGCTGGACAGGCATCTATAGTTAGTACCTGACCAGCCGGGTTGTGGTTCTTACGTTGGATTACGTGCGGCCAGCAGTAACAGCCGGGTTGAACAGGCCCTAATCCACCATGAGGCGGGGGGCGTTGACCCCCGAAACTCTCTCCAGGTATACTGGAGAGAGTTCCTCGTTAACTGTTATAAATAGCTTGAGGTTTGAATGTGAAAGTTATGTGCGAGTCTTCACAGGGATCTTCACAAATTACGTTAACTAGTGGGTTAAGGCTAAACTATTGTGGATTCCCTCACACGTAGGCTTCCGGGAGCTAAGTTTAACTAAACCGGCAATAAACAAAACAATGTGGAATATAATTTTGGTTTCCCAGAGAAATTTCAAATCCATCGTTAGAAATAAATAGGCAAATAAGTCTGGAGAATAAGAGAATAGCCAGGTACCAGCCGATCCACTGTCATAATGATCTGCAATATCTGCAATATGACGCTGCCAGGGGTGGAATAAGACTTAAGCAGCTAATATCTATCAAGTGACTACTAATCTTAATTTTTGAAGGGATGAGAGAGCCAGCGGAAGTCCTCGGTCAGATGACCAAAAGTTCCAATTGTGGGTCATTATGTGATGAGCCTCAGGATACACTTTAATACTGGTGCAGAGTTCTTGATCTAAGAAATTGGGTTTAAAGTACACTCCCTAGAATCGAACCTTATTGCCTTTCTTTTCCGATGCACTATATAACCCCGACGAGTTTAGCGCTTCCCCCTATAGTAGTAAGCATCACTGGGATTTTGGATTTTATACATGTTAATTACAAGAATTGTAAAATGCGTTTTCAGAGAGGGATGTACACTTGATTCCAGTTATTTTTATTTTTATTATCACACTGGCCGATTCCCACCAAGGCAGGGTGGCCCGAAAAAGAAAAACTCTCACCATCATTCACTCCATCACTGTCTTGCCAGAAGGTTGCTTTACACCCTTCTGGCCAGTTATATTTTGTAATATAATGTTTTTGTTTTGTTTTGATTCTTTTTGGTTGTTGCTTTTTTTTCTGTTAATTGTACAAGTATTTGAAACAGATACACCCAACATTACAAGTATGCACTAAACTGTTAAACACACACACACACACACACACACACACACACACACACACACACACACACACACACACACACACACACGCATACACACACGCATACACACGCGCGCACACGCACGAGCATGCACTCACAAAAATGCACTTTTACAGGTCTGGTCTAAAAAGTGGGTAATAAGCAAACCTATCAAGCTTGGGGATTTGTAAAAAATATCATAGACGGAGTACAGTTTCGGGGGTTAAAGATGTCTAGATAAACTTACTAACATGCAGATTGCCTTTTTTTTCTATTTGGTCGATCCTTGTGACCAATATCTCTTCAGTTACAAATATTTTTTTTCTGTTTCAGGTTAGTCTGTAAAGAGTTAC
This sequence comes from Cherax quadricarinatus, assembly GCF_038502225.1. NCBI lineage: Eukaryota > Metazoa > Arthropoda > Malacostraca > Decapoda > Parastacidae > Cherax > Cherax quadricarinatus. The sequence goes on from NW_027196831.1 coordinate 3,897, forward strand.
ATCAACAAAAATGCGGATAGAATTATGGTGCTTGCAACAGATTCCGGACATCGATAAGTGCATCATCTGCCAGAGGTCATCCTTATTGCCAAATTCAGGTACTTCACATAACTTGAAAGTGCTTGCAGGAAGCACTGATCAGGAGAATATAATTGAGAGATTAGGTCGACAGGCTGTGGCGATTTTATCATTTGAACCAGCGGTGTTACAAGACTTGCATATTAAATGTCTTGCCAGTAAAAGTACAGCTGCGAACAGTGATTCTGCTGAGAGTAAAGGTCTGTTTCAGTGCATTGTTCGGTCAAAAAGCACCTCCCGGCCTGAACCAGCAGATCACTGTGAAATATACAATAACCAGCTCATACGAGAAACTTACGACGTTTTAGTCCAACATGGGCCAATTGTGCGCGTTATTTGTGCGTTTTTACTACCAGTGTATTCTGCCTCTTCATTGTTCAGTGTGAAACTTGCAATCAGAGTCATGTAATCTGTGATTTTGTAACACACAAAGGAGTTTATTAATTGTATCGCCTTTCAGAAACGAACAGAGCTGAAAATTTCTTGGAGACAAGTGTACTCATGGACGATAAACTTGTGATCAACGAGGCAATAAGCTCATTGTGTCGAGGTAGCCTTATATCGTTATAAAGTCTGTGTGAATAGATACATCTGCGTACATTGACATGTACAAAAACGATGAGTTTGTTAATTGCAAACAAAACACTTGGATTAGCATAATAGAAAACATTGGGACTAGTCTCGAAATGGTTGGGGGATTCTAGTACTAGTTATCTTGAATTCAGAAAATCGTGGAAAGAGGCATCGTATCAAAGATCCTGACCACTGGGACGGGATTTATTTTTTAAAAGTCAAGAAAGTTAATTAAATCCATGATATATATTGGAAATACGATAAAATAGCTGGAACCATCCGATCTATTGATCCCATCGGGGAGAATACAGAGTTAGTACCGATCGTTGATTTTTGACCTTAACGATCAGTTTTCTAACACCACTGATTTGAAAGTTTCCTCTAATTCTGTGCCAATCCCAAAACCTCTTTCGAGGATTTTGTAGCATTTTCCAGTGTTGATGTGAAAGAGTTTAATGCATGTAATCAGAAGAGAGGTTATCCTATAGGACAAAGATGACCCAACTGGTGATCAGAAATCTGGTGTTTTTGAATCTAAACCACGACAGATGAATGGTTTATCTCAAATAATGTACTATGATTTACAAAGGGAAAGAAATCGAGCACCACTTCATTTACAATACAACGCAAATAAAGAAAACTTAAATCACAATTTTTGTATTGTAGTTCTGATGAATTCAGGCGTCATCAAAATGACATGTCATCAAAATGACATGTCATCAAAATGACATGTCATCAAAATGACATGTCATCAAAATGACATGTCATCAAAATGACATGTCATCAAAATGACATGTCATTTTTTCACAGTATGTATATTAAGGGTGCGGGGAACAATTGTTTCTCTTTGAGAATGTATTATGTTAAATGTGTTAAATATGTTAAATATGTTAAATATGTTAAATATGCCAACAGAATTTATGAGAGACGATAGGTTACAGAAGATTGGTCAGGAAACAGGTCTTAGTAATATGACCCACCGCTGGAGTTTTTGGCCATTCGACCGAGGCCTTCCGCTGGCTTACCCATCCACCCCTTCTAAAATGAATATTCTTGTATAATAAGATTTAAAATATACAAATGATTATAAATACTAGTGATTCAGGTAATTATATTCAAATTTTATTTTTATATTGATATATATTTTTTCAAGTTATTTTGTTTTCTTTTTCTTTCAAGAATTTTCATTCACTTTGACAAATATTAATGATAGTGATTCCTTCACCTAAACTCTGATATAAATTCATGTCTGGGATTGTCAGTATACACACTCAACATTCTCCGTTAATATCCTGGAACATATAAATAATACACCGGCTGTATCCCACCGAAGCAAGGTGGCCTAAAAAAAATCTATTAACTTTAGTAATTTATACAGGAGAAGGGGTTACTAGCCCATTGCTCCCGGCATTTTAGTCGCCTCGACTTCCCGTCTTAAACTTAGACCCAGTTATGTTTTGTTTTAATCATTTCATTTATAACTTGAGAATGCCTTTTCAAATACACTTTAAAATTTTGACAAGAGTGTACTTTGATGTACCCTGGGAAAGATTCAAGAATTATTGAGACGAGCAGGATTTTTTTTTAATTTTCTAAATATATTAGATTTTAGTTTCTCAGTAATAATATCAAAATTTCAACTCGGGTGTACCCTATATTGATTCGATTTGTTGTTGAAGTGTGCAGCCGCAAAATTAGGAACTTAATTTGTAAAATAGTGATGAATGATTTTGTGGAAAACATCTCGAGTTTGCATATTTTGAATACACTAATTAATTGCTGGTGCATCTTATGAAAAAAAAAGGAGATTTTGGAAGATGATTGTGTAGATGCAAATTTCAAAACTTAAAAACATGTTAATAATCTCGGAATTGCCGAATTTAAGGAGACGATTGGTAAATGTTCGCTGTGGTCGATTTCAACATCTTACTGCTGGTGCGCGCATATATATATATATATATCTATATATATATATATATATATATATATATATATATATATATATATATCTATATATATATATATATATATATATATTTTAAAGGAAAGTTGACACTGATTTTTGGTTGTGTAATTTCTCTTTGATAATTTCGTTCAGTAAATTGGCTGCCATGTAATAAACAGACAATGCCCCTTCTGATTCATACTCTAAACCAGGATTCCCCTGAGTGCTCAGTATTGCTGGAAGTAGCGAAGGTGTCTATAAATTGCCTAGGGTCAAAAGGGGGTCAGTAAATGTCGGGGGAAGTGTTTTGCCTTTTATATCTTTGACCTTCCACCCTCCGCCATGCCTTTCTCAGATCTCGTGTCCCGGGAAGGACATAAATACATGTACAGTACTCTTGTTCACTTTCCGGACTGAGCGTACTCCCTCCCTCGCCTCAAAGTCTGTTGGAGAACCAGTACATTCTCAATACCCATAGTGGCAGCAGTTGTGTCTAAGAAGCGATTGCTGTGTATTTACAATTTCAGCATTGTAACACCCATAATGGCAGCTGCAAATACCAAGAAGAGAAGTGCCGACAGTATTCACAAGAATATTTAGTATTTGGATTTATAACTCAGTTTACCAGTGAAACATTGCTTCTATATCAATTGTGTAAAACGACTTTCAGTAATGATGCCATAAAATCTTAGAAGATTAAAGACCACCTTGAAAAGGTTTACTCTGATAAGAAAAATAGACATTAAGGCACTGGAAGAAAAATAGAATAAAATCGATCAAATTTAGTCATTTTTCAAAGCAACTGTTAATGTTGATGATAAAGGAGGAGCACTAGAGGCATCATACAATATCTCATTATTGCAAAGAAAAGAAAATCACATACAATTAGTGAGGGGATCATAATTCCAGCAATTCCTCTCAAGGGAGGTTCCCTGACGCTGGTGAGCGGCTCTTGATTTAGGGAATTGGATCTGCTCCGGTTCTCTGAATTGAGCCTGAATACCTTCCATCCACCCCCACGTGCGCTGTATAATCCTACGGGTTTAACGCTCCTCCGTGATTATAATAATTCCAGCAATTACACAGGTGACTGAAGATGTTATGAAGAAAAACTCTCAACCTATACTAAAATGTCGGTCGTTAAGTGACAATACGAATTGAAATGATGAGATAGCCGATACTGAAAAAAAAAAAAAAACTTGCTGAGCTTTAGCCTCCATGATTCTTTCCGACTTGATGAGTCAACTTTCGGCGGCTCAGATATTCTCATGGCATTGTTAACGGACTTTTGTTTGCCAAATATCTTAAAACTATGCAGAAGGTGAGAAAATTTTTCAGTGTTAGAAGGAATATTTTGAGAAGTACAATATACTCCTTAGAAATATTACCGTAGTGGCTACTACTGATGGTGCACTAACAATGGTTGGCTACAACAGAGGATTAACCGTTTTACTCGTGCAAAAGGTATCTGATGTATGTACTGTACATTGTGTATTACACAGACACCATCTTGTAGCACAGAAGCTCAGTGGTGAAGTGCATGAGCCTTGCCAGTGTGTATCAGATCAGACTCAAAGTACATCCACTCAACTCGCGAATACTTGCAATACCATACGAAAATAAAGATAAAAGTCTCAACTAATTACTTTTGAAAGGAGGCTGTCTGGGGGTAATAGTTTGCAAAGACTCGTAGACTTGTACAACTCAGCTGTGCATTTTCTAACATGTAAACCCATCAGTGTGTGAAGAATTGAAAAAAAGGTGAAAAAATTCTCTGTTCTATTTGGGATACCTATATTCAAAATTTGGCATACCTATATTTAAAATTTTGCCTAACTATATTCAAAATTTAATAAAGAAAAGAAATGCCTGCAGGGTAAAAATATTGCAACTATTCAGGCCAGGATAATTCTAATAGGCTTCCAATCAAAATAGAATTATTTAAAACTCCACTGGCACGATGATATTCTCATTATTTTTCATATATACGGCAGTTGGAAGAAAATAGAAACATTTCATATGGTAACCTGGAGATGTACACAACACACCTTTACAAATAAAGGGAGAACTTTAACGTATTCTCTGAAGATGTGGAGAAAATGCACTTTCCTGACTTGATTCTTACACGGTTATCATTGGAAATAGTAAATTCAGACATTGACTCTCATTGCAAGAAGAATACGTTGATTTTACTATGGAACTCGAAGCAAAAGCATTGTTCATAAGTAAAAGCTTAAGTGACTATGTAAATACTGTTGTTAAATACACCCGGCTTTGTGCAGTGGTAGAGCCGTGTATACTTGCTTTCTCAAGTTCGTACATGGTTGAAGTTGGTTTCAGCCTTGAAAATGCAATTCTAACTAAATAGAGGGACAAATTGAACCTGGAAGAGCTTGATGACTTAGACTAACACTAAACAATCTCCAGCCAAATATCGGTGACCCTGTTGACGCTTTTCAGATGCATCCTTCTCAGTCATGATATCAACAGTTTCAGTGAAAAAGTGTATGTTAATTCTTATATTTTTCATAATTTAAGCACTGCCTATTTTTTATGAAGTCATTATTACTACCTTTTATTATTCGTAGTAACATTAGTTAAGCTACTATATATTAAATTCTTTTCGCGTAAATGTTGGGGGAATCGATCAACAGTCTGGAACTTCATGAAGGGGTGGATGAGCTGAAGAGTTTGAGGACCACTATAACGAAATGGATTGATTTTGGTCTGTGAAGGTGTCACACTGAAAAATGTTCTTAAGAAATGTTACACCACAAAATTCTGGTTTACCTCTAATAATTTATCGCTGCCTCATCCAGTTGGTTTTAAATTGCATCCTTAATAATTTGAGTATGCAACATCTGTACCACTTTAAACTTAAGTTTCTGCTGTGTCTTATGATTATCGTTTATGTGCGAAAATTAGAAAGTGCCTTTTTATTTTATTAAGTTTACCCTCTCAAAGCTAATGATTATTCTCTACTGGAACCTTCAACTTGATATTGTACTGAAATGATGTCTGTCATTTTTTTACTGAAATTAATACACTAGTTACTAAGCCTTAAATTGTGAATGCCACTACTAGGAAAATGAGATTCTTGCAGCTCCCGAAACACAACTAGCTTAATATTTTAATTTATGTTGGGTTGAGTTAGGAAAAGTTACCTACAATTGCATTGTATACTGGACCACAAACACACAAGCAGTGTAAGTAGGGTGCTCCTATGTTCAACACTATGATACTTAACGTTTACAGTGCATGTTAATGACTTACCAGAGAAGATATCCACATTACAGAATATGGAAACACGTGGTTGATTTGAGTACACGACGGTATGTCATGGACCTGCAGACTATCTTTAACCCAAAATAAACAATAAAATTAAATGCTAGGCAGTAAAATCAGAACTTTACACTACCGACTGAGCAAAGACCTGAAGAATGAGAGAGAGGGAGGGGGACACCAAGCTGTGAGTAACTTCTAAATGAAGTCTTCTCTCTAAAAATTAAGAAAAGAGAAATGATTCTTTTGCAAATGCTAGGTTGGAAGATATAAAGATATACAGTTGTAGTCTCTAGTGCAGAATATCCTCGCATCCTCATCTTCCTCCTGCTTAAATGACGAAGCTTTTCCAGCAGATAACTTCCAGTGCTCCAAGTCCCTTACGTTATCTAGTTGTTAGCAAGCATTGATGGAGAACAAGTGAGGTGAGACATCAACGGCTGGTGCAGGAGTGAGGTATGGGAAACTGGAAAATACGTAATAAAGATAGAAAATGAGAGAGCAAAGACAGCGTAAAACTAATTGATGGAGATTAATAACCAAATTAACCTCGTCAGATGCATTCAGGGCGCATAAAGCATTTTGCCCTAAAAGACCAAGTGACCGGGAGTGAGACTCGGGGAGGTAGGTGTGAGTAGTGGCGGCAGGAGTCGGAGCTGGAGGAAGAGGAAAGTGTGGGGAAAATGATATTAGAGGTAAGTGGTCCCCATCAATCCAATTAAGTCCCCTAAATGTGAACTTAACCGAAGCTGCTTTGTCAGGTTCGGTTGCTAGTGTGGGCTGAGACTTTGCATCTAATGCCGAGAGATTGTGTTAGGAAGGATCATTGAAACTCTACCTCTCACTCTGTTACCTTGTGACTAATAGTCTTCTGAATCTCATAAAGACTGCATTTTGCATTATAAATTACCTTGTTAGTCTATTTACTGAAAAATGGTTTCCATTTATCCTGCGAGTCTTGAGAAATCTGAATCTTTCTTAAAATGGAAAGATATACAATCTTAAGTCTGATATGAGAGATGGCAAGAAGAGTTGCGTTTTATGCTTAGGGCGGAACCCTTATGGCTTTAGCGCTTAGTTGTAATAATAAAAGTGAGGGATGAGGAAAGCTGATGACATATCGTATGTGGGATGAGAGGAAAGGCTGCCTTCTGATGTGTAAAATAGAAGGATTGGCTACCTTCTGCTGTGTAAGATTGAAGGATTGGCTGCCTTCTGATGTGTAAAATAGAAGGATTGGCTGCCTTCTGATGTGTAAGATAGAAGGATTGGCTGCCTTCTGATGTGTAAGATAGAAGGATTGGCTACCTTCTGATGTGTAAGATTGAAGGATTGGCTGCCTTCTGATGTGTAAGATAGAAGGATTGGCTGCCTTCTGATGTGTAAGATAGAAGGATTGGCTACCTTCTGATGTGTAAGATAGAAGGATTGGCTGCCTTCTCATGTTTAATACATGAGGAGGGATTGCTTTCTCATGTGTTGTATGGTAGGAAGGGATGTTTTGTTATTATTATTATTATAAAAAAGAAGCGCTAAACCACAAGGGCTATTGGGATGTATTCTAATGTGGGAAGGAAAAAGAGCTTTTCATATCTGTTAAATACTTCATCGAATACAAGGTAGTCGTATTAAATATATTGGCATAAAACATATGTAATACACACACACACACACACACACACACACACACACACATATATATATATATATATATATATATATATATATATATATATATATATATATATATATATATATATATATATATATATGCGAAACATCCACTCTGAAAGAAGAGAGAAATTCCAAGCGCTTTCGTGACTACTCACATTATCAATAGTTCCTTGATAATGTGAGTAGTCACGACAGCGCTTGGAATTTCTCTATTCTTTCAGAGTGGTTGTTTTGCATATTCTGAAATCACCTGTTTACTGTGATCTTATTGCATATATATATATATATATATATATATATATATATATATATATATATATATATATATATATATATATATATATATATATATATTATATATAATTTCTATAAATATCACACAGTTTAACTACAAACGACATATTTAAAAAATATATTAAATCAAACTCAAAGCCAAACAGTCATTACACAGAGAACAACACTCATTCGAATAAATTCCTCTGTTTATTTCTCATAATTTTGTAGCTGTATAAACATGATCCTTTTATACACAGGAATTATATTATTATTTGTGACTATGTTGACTGTGGCTCTAGAGACTCGTGTAATTAGTTTTCCTCAAATGTAAGTAATTATGATAAACTCGATTTGAGAGTGTATCGTATAATGTCGTGGTTGACAGGTCTAGGCTGTCAATGTCGTGGTTGACAGGTCTAGGCTGTCAGTGTCGTGGTTGAGAGTAAGACACATGTGCAACATCTGGGTATCTTTATTGTAGACGTTTCGCCATCCAGTGGCTTTATCAATGCAAATTCTAGGACATAACTTGAAGACAGTAGAACTATGTACAGAAGATGAGGTAATCAGTCCCTCAACCTAGGAGTAGGTGCGAACAGCACCATAGTCGTGGAGATTCAGAATCTCCACGACTATGGTGCTGTTCGCACCTACTCCTAGGTTGAGGGACTGATTACCTCATCTTCTGTACATAGTTCTACTGTCTTCAAGTTATGTCCTAGAATTTGTATTGATAAAGCCACTGGATGGCGAAACGTCTACAATAAAGATACCCAGATGTTGCACATGTGTCTTACTCTCATCTTGTCGGTATTATATACCATTCGTACACAGTGTCGTGGTTGACAGGTCTAGGCTGTCAAACAAGCAGAACAATTATGAAGAGTTTTAATTTTACCTCCAAACTAACTTAACCTAATTTGGCCTTTGCTGAACGTATTATCAAAGGTCTGTTTAAACTTAGTTATATTTAACATCAATGCAGTATACTAACTTCGTTATGTTCAGTCTGATTTTCGCCGAGTTATTGCAGTAATAAACTTAGGCTTTTTTTATGCGTAATATATATATATATATATATATATATATATATATATATATATATATATATATATATATATATATATATATACATACATACATACATACATACATACATACATACATACACACGAGAACACCCAAGCATCTCACACAGGATTTTTTTGAGACTAAAATATTCTTGATAGGTGTTCAATAGGTCTTTTTGACCCGTCGAATTATCGAGGTTTCAAACCTAATTAACCAACCAAACACGTGAACAGTACTCTATGGGAAGGCAGAAATAATTGCAACAAAAAGATTTGACGAGGCCCCGCGAATACTGTGTTTGGATCTACACTGTGCATCCTTAATGAAAAAAAAATGATTAGTAACAAGTTTCAGTGAATTCTATTATATCTAAATATCTTGGTGAGTTTCATTTCACCATTAAAAGTCTCTGGCCGCCGTACGTACAGAAACGTCCGAAAAATTACATGCATTCTCTGAACACGCAGCATCCGATTAAACCTCCACACTTAGTTAAGAGTTACCATCATTACGTCTCAGTTCCAGCTCTCACCTCTAACAATTCACTTGATCGCACAGAGGAGATTATCTCTTTTTTTTGTGATTATCGGAATCCTTTAATAGCCTGCAAGGCGGAATCCATTAGGTTCGTAACAGTCTTGGGATTTGTAAAACCCCAAGATCAAAGATTCACTAATTCATCTCTTGGGGTTGTTTAGTGCCATACTTTTCAGAGTACTAGGTGTTACGTCCTTTGGTGCTGTATGACCCTTGTGGGTTTAGCGGTTATTTTTGAATTGTAATACTAATAATACCCCCTTTGACGTGGTTCTCAGATTTCCCAGTTATGAGATTTAACTGACAATAACGTTTTCTGTTATATTGTCTGGTTTTCAAGCCTTAAAAATCAGCTCGCCTGATTTTTTGTAATATTTGCCAGGTTATCTGAAGAATGTTGCAAGAAGAAACATCCCAATTGCACAGTAAGAATACACTCAGCTCCTCCTGTAGCTCTGAATAATAATTATACGTTTAATCGTTTCTAGTTTTTAACTCGGTTATTCGAGGACACTATTAGCCTGGAGTCAGTTGTTCCAGGATGATCAGTATTTAACTCCCCAACCACGACTATTCCTCGAGCACTGTATCCCATTGACGCGGAAATACAAACACACACGCATTACAATGTGATCCTTTACCGACAACGTTTCGCCCACATAGTGGGCTTCATCAAGTCATAAACAGATCTGTTTGTGACTTAATAAAGCCCACTGTGCGGGCGAAACGTTGTCAATAAAGGATCACATTGTACTGCGTTTGTGCTCATTCCATTGTGTTGTTATTTTATACCATTTATTCCATCTCATTGACATATTGAGCATACCTCAGGACATGCTAGCCTGGGAGGCAAGCCTGATCATGTGTGTTCCGTAGAGACATTATCAATATTCCACAGTGACTACAATGTCACTGTTCCACAGTAACAGCCTCTGTGTTCCAAAATGTCACTGTTCCAAAGTAACAACCTCTGTGTTCCACAATGAAAATATAATTTTAAGTGACAGCATCAGTTTTCTAGTGAAATAGCGACATCAACGTTCCTTAGTGAGAATATCAATGTTGTACACTGACAGCAATGTAAGTGTTGCACAGTGACAACAGTGTCAGTATTACAGTGAAAAACCTCATTGTTTCACAATGCAATCAGTGTTGCACACTGCAGTATCACTGCTTGACGATACGGTCGACGCCATGTACAGAATAAAAAAAATGCCGAGTAGAATAAAAAAAAACTGTGAATCAATTCACGTAAAAAATCGTTCACCCAATAAACTAGCCGCTATTCCCTTTTACGTTGGTGAGTTTGGGTTTGTTTTATCCACAGTTTACATGGGAGTGTCAACTTTTTAGCTTTATCAATTATATCTTTCCCGTGGGATGAAGAGTGTGTTATGTAACAGATTCATGCTTTTCAGGGTATTTGATAATGTATAAAATTAGCGATTATCAGGATAAAGTTCCTTTGTAGGCATGTTAGCCTGCTGAGGATTGTTAGACCTTACGTCAGGCTTAGGCCATGTAGGCTGTCACAATAGTATTTTGATGTAATAGTGAAGTATATGTGTACTCGCCTAATTTTGGTTGCATGGGTTGAGTTATACCTCCTGTCGAACCATAGCGCCTGTGTGTGTGCGCGCGCGTGTGTGTGAGAGAGATAGTAAACTCACCTATATGTGGCTGCAAAGGTCTAGTTACAGCTCCTGGCTCTGCCTCTTTGCTAGTCGCTACTAGGTCACTCTTCCCCTGTTCTAAGAGTCTATCATACCTCTTAAAGCTATATATGAATCTTGCCTCCACTACTTCACTCTCCAGAGTGTTCCAATTCCTGACAGCTCTAAGGGTAAAGAAATACTTCCTAACATCCCTATGACTCATAAAAATTTTCAACTTCCAGTTGTGTCCCCTTGTTCCTGTTTCCCATCTCTAAAACATTTTAGCCCAGTCCATCTTGTCAATTCCTCTCAGTACTTTATACATCGTTATCATGTCTACCCTATCCTTCCTGTCCTCTAGTGTAATCAGGTTGAGTTCCCTTAACCTCTCCTCATAAGATGTATCCGTTTGCTCCGGGACTAGTCTTGTTGCAAATTTTGCACTTTCCCCAATTTCTTGACGTGTTTGATCAAGTGTGGCTTTCATACTGGTGCTGCATACTCTAATATGGGTCCGTGGTACACAGTATACAGTGTCATGAATGACACTGTCGAATTGCTATTCTCTGATTTGCCAGGCGCCAGTATGCTGCAGAGGTTATTTGGTTGATGTGCTCCTCAGGAGATGTGCTCGGTGTGATGCTCACCCGAGGAGCCTTTTCGTTGAGTGAGGTTTGTAGGCTCTGACCTCCGAGGATGTACTTCATCTGCGTTCTCCTTTGCCCTTCCCCAAGTTTCATGACTTTGTACTTGGCTGGGTTAAACTCGTGTGTGTGTGCGTGTGTGGACAAAATATACCAACATGTAGTGAAATCTGACTGGATCTCGTTCCATAGACGCTGTAGGAAACTTGAGGGTTTGGCACTCATGATGGAATACAGTTTTGGTTTTCACGTTGTTTCCTTTGTCGTGTCATTCACTCGTGTAATTTCTTCTTTTCTTTCTTCTACTACTACTATTTCTACTGCCGGTACTCCTACTACTGCTACTGCTGCTGCTGCTACTGCTGCTGCTTATACTACTACTACTACAACTGCTACTTCCATTACTGATGCTTATACTACTACAGCTGCTACTTCCATTACCGCTGCTTATACTACTACAGCTGCTACTTCCATTACCGCTGCTTATACTACTACAACTGCTACTTCCATTACTGCTACTTATACTACTACAACTGCTACTTCCATTACTGCTACTTATACTACTACAACTGCTACTTCCATTACTGCTACTTATACTACTACAACTGCTACTTCCATTACTGCTGCTTATACTACTACAACTGCTACTTCCATTACTGCTGCTTATACTACTACAACTGCTACTTCCATTACTGCTGCTTATACTACTACAACTGCTACTTCCATTACTGCTGCTTATACTACTACAACTGCTACTTCCATTACTGCTGCTTATACTACTACAACTGCTACTTCCATTACTGCTGCTTATACTACTACAACTGCTACTTCCATTATTGCTGCTTATACTACTACTACAGCTGCTACTTCCATTACTGCTACTTCCATTACTGCTGCATATATTACTACAACTGCTACTTCCATTACTGCTGCTTATACTACTACAACTGCTACTTCCATTACTGCTGCTTATACTACTACAGCTGCTACTTCCATTACTGCTGCTTATACTACTAAAGCTGCTACTTCCATTACTGCTGCTTATACTACTACAACTGCTACTTCCATTACTGCTGCTTATACTACTACTACAACTGCTACTTCCATTACTGCTGCTTATACTACTACAACTGCTACTTCCATTACTGCTACTTATACTACTACAACTGCTACTTCCATTACTGCTGCTTATACTACTACAACTGCTACTTCCATTACTGCTGCTTATACTACTACAACTGCTACTTCCATTACTGCTGCTTATACTACTACAACTGCTACTTCCATTACTGCTGCTTATACTACTACAACTGCTACTTCCATTACTGCTGCTTATACTACTACAACTGCTACTTCCATTACTGCTGCTTATACTACTACAACTGCTACTTCCATTACTGCTGCTTATACTACTACAACTGCTACTTCCATTACTGCTGCTTATACTACTACAACTGCTACTTCCATTACTGCTGCTTATACTACTACAACTGCTACTTCCATTACTGCTGCTTATACTACTACAACTGCTACTTCCATTACTGCTGCTTATACTACTACAGCTGCTACTTCCATTACTGCTGCTTATACTACTACAACTGCTACTTCCATTACTGCTGCTTATACTACTACAACTGCTACTTCCATTACTGCTGCTTATACTACTACAACTGCTACTTCCATTACTGCTGCTTATACTACTACAACTGCTACTTCCATTACTGCTGCTTATACTACTACAACTGCTACTTCCATTACTGCTGCTTATACTACTACAACTGCTACTTCCATTACTGCTGCTTATACTACTACAACTGCTACTTCCATTACTGCTGCTTATACTACTACTACAACTGCTACTTCCATTACTGCTGCTTATACTACTACAACTGCTACTTCCATTACTGCTGCTTATACTACTACAGCTGCTACTTCCATTACTGCTGCTTATACTAATACTACAACTGCTACTTCCATTACTGCTGCTTATACTACTACAGCTGCTACTTCCATTACTGCTGCTTATACTACTACAACTGCTACTTCCATTACTGCTGCTTATACTACTACAACTGCTACTTCCATTACTGCTGCTTATACTACTACTACAACTGCTACTTCCATTACTGCTGCTTATACTACTACAACTGCTACTTCCATTACTGCTGCTTATACTACTACAACTGCTACTTCCATTACTGCTGCTTATACTACTACAACTGCTACTTCCATTACTGCTGCTTATACTACTACAACTGCTACTTCCATTACTGCTGCTTATACTACTACAACTGCTACTTCCATTACTGCTGCTTATACTACTACAACTGCTACTTCCATTACTGCTGCTTATACTACTACAACTGCTACTTCCATTACTGCTGCTTATACTACTACAACTGCTACTTCCATTACTGCTACTTATACTACTACAACTGCTACTTCCATTACTGCTGCTTATACTACTACAACTGCTACTTCCATTACTGCTGCTTATACTACTACTACAACTGCTACTTCCATTACTGCTGCTTATACTACTACTACAACTGCTACTTCCATTACTGCTGCTTATACTACTACAACTGCTACTTCCATTACTGCTGTTTATACTACTACAACTGCTACTTCCATTACTGCTGTTTATACTACTACAACTGCTACTTCCATTACTGCTGCTTATACTACTACAACTGCTACTTCCATTACTGCTGCTTATACTACTACAACTGCTACTTCCATTACTGCTGCTTATACTACTACTACAACTGCTATTTCCATTACTGCTGCTTATACTACTACAGCTGCTACTTCCATTACTGCTGCTTATACTACTACAGCTGCTACTTCCATTACTGCTGCTTATACTACTACAACTGCTACTTCCATTACTGCTGCTTATACTACTACTACAACTGCTACTTCCATTACTGCTGCTTATACTACTACTACAACTGCTACTTCCATTACTGCTGCTTATACTACTACAACTGCTACTTCCATTACTGCTGCTTATACTACTACAACTGCTACTTCCATTACTGCTGCTTATACTACTACAACTGCTACTTCCATTACTGCTGCTTATACTACTACAACTGCTACTTCCATTACTGCTGCTTATACTACTACAACTGCTACTTCCATTACTGCTGCTTATACTACTACTACAACTGCTACTTCCATTACTGCTGCTTATACTACTACAACTGCTACTTCCATTACTGCTGCTTATACTACTACTACAACTGCTACTTCCATTACTGCTACTTATACAACTGCTACTTCCATTACTGCTGCTTATACTACTACAACTGCTACTTCCATTACTGCTGCTTATACTACTACTACAACTGCTACTTCCATTACTGCTGCTTATACTACTACAACTGCTACTTCCATTACTGCTGCTTATACTACTACTACAACTGCTACTTCCATTACTGCTGCTTATACTACTACAACTGCTACTTCCATTACTGCTGCTTATACTACTACAACTGCTACTTCCATTATTGCTACTTATACTACTACAACTGCTACTTCCATTACTGCTGCTTATACTACTACAGCTGCTACTTCCATTACTGCTGCTTATACTACTACAACTGCTACTTCCATTACTGCTGCTTATACTACTACAACTGTTACTTCCATTACTTCTACTTATACTACTACAACTGCTACTTCCATTACTGCTGCTTATACTACTACAACTGCTACTTCCATTACTGCTGCTTATACTACTACTACAACTGCTACTTCCATTACTGCTGCTTATACTACTACTACAACTGCTACTTCCATTACTGCTGCTTATACTACTACAACTGCTACTTCCATTACTGCTGCTTATACTACTACAACTGCTACTTCCATTACTGCTGCTTATACTACTACAACTGCTACTTCCATTACTGCTGCTTATACTACTACAACTGCTACTTCCATTACTGCTGCTTATACTACCACAACTGCTACTTCCATTACTGCTGCTTATACTACTACAACTGCTACTTCCATTACTGCTGCTTATACTACTACTACAACTGCTACTTCCATTACTGCTGCTTATACTACTACAACTGCTACTTCCATTACTGCTGCTTATACTACTACTACAACTGCTACTTCCATTACTGCTACTTATACTACTACAACTACTTACAATACTGCTGCTTATACTACTACAACTGCTACTTCCATTACTGCTGCTTATACTACTACTACAACTGCTACTTCCATTACTGCTGCTTATACTACTACAACTGCTACTTCCATTACTGCTGCTTATACTACTACAACTGCTACTTCCATTACTGCTGCTTATACTACTAGAACTGCTACTTCCATTACTGCTGCTTATACTACTACAACTGCTACTTCCATTACTGCTACAACTGCTACTTCCATTACTGCTGCTACTTATACTACTACTAAGCTGCTACTTCCATTACTGCTGCTTATACTACTACAACTGCTACTTCCATTACTGCTGCTTATACTACTATACTACTACTTATACTACTACAACTGCTACTTCCATTACTGCTACTTATACTACTACAACTGCTACTTCCATTACTGCTGCTTTATACTACTACAACTGCTACTTCCATTACTGCTGCTTATACTACTACTACAACTGCTACTTCCATTACTGCTGCTTATACTACTACAACTGCTACTTCCATTACTGCTGCTTATACTACTACTACAACTGCTACTTCCATTACTGCTGCTTATACTACTACAACTGCTACTTCCATTACTGCTGCTTATACTACTACTACAACTGCTACTTCCATTACTGCTGCTTATACTACTACAACTGCTACTTCCATTACTGCTGCTTATACTACTACAACTGCTACTTCCATTACTGCTGCTTATACTACTACTACAACTGCTACTTCCATTACTGCTGCTTATACTACTACAACTGCTACTTCCATTACTGCTGCTTATACTACTACAACTGCTACTTCCATTACTGCTGCTTATACTACTACAACTGCTACTTCCATTACTGCTGCTTATACTACTACAACTGCTACTTCCATTACTGCTGCTTATACTACTACTACAACTTCTACTTCCATTACTGCTGCTTATACTACTACAACTGCTACTTCCATTACTGCTGCTTATACTACTACTACAACTTCTACTTCCATTACTGCTGCTTATACTACTACAACTGCTACTTCCATTACTGCTGCTTATACTACTACAACTGCTACTTCCATTACTGCTGCTTATACTACTACAACTGCTACTTCCATTACTGCTGCTTATACTACTACAACTGCTACTTCCATTACTGCTGCTTATACTACTACAACTGCTACTTCCATTACTGCTGCTTATACTACTACAACTGCTACTTCCATTACTGCTGCTTATACTACTACAACTGCTACTTCCATTACTGCTGCTTATACTACTACAACTGCTACTTCCATTACTGCTGCTTATACTACTACAACTGCTACTTCCATTACTGCTGCTTATACTACTACAACTGCTACTTCCATTACTGCTGCTTATACTACTACAACTGCTACTTCCATTACTGCTGCTTATACTACTACTACAACTGCTACTTCCATTACTGCTGCTTATACTACTACAACTGCTACTTCCATTACTGCTGCTTATACTACTACAACTGCTACTTCCATTACTGCTGCTTATACTACTACAACTGCTACTTCCATTACTGCTGCTTATACTACTACAACTGCTACTTCCATTACTGCTGCTTATACTACTACAACTGCTACTTCCATTACTGCTGCTTATACTACTACAACTGCTACTTCCATTACTGCTGCTTATACTACTACAACTGCTACTTCCATTACTGCTGCTTATACTACTACAACTGCTACTTCCATTACTGCTGCTTATACTACTACTACAACTGCTACGTCCATTACTGCTGCTTTATACTACTACAACTGCTACTTCCATTACTGCTGCTTCCATTATACTACTACAACTGCTACTTCCATTACTGCTGCTTATACTACTACAACTGCTACTTCCATTACTGCTGCTTATACTACTACAACTGCTACTTCCATTACTGCTGCTTATACTACTACAACTGCTACTTCCATTACTGCTGCTTATACTACTACAACTGCTACTTCCATTACTGCTGCTTATACTACTACTACAACTGCTACTTATACTGCTGCTTATACTACTACAACTGCTACTTCCATTACTGCTGCTTATACTACTACAACTGCTACTTCCATTACTGCTGCTTATACTACTACAACTGCTACTTCCATTACTGCTGCTTTATACTACTACAACTGCTACTTCCATTACTGCTGCTTATACTACTACTACAACTGCTACTTCCATTACTGCTGCTTATTACTGCTGCTACTTCCATTACTGCTGCTTATACTACTACAACTGCTACTTCCATTACAGCTGCTACTTCCATTACTGCTGCTTATACTACTACAGCTGCTACTTCCATTACTGCTGCTTATACTACTACAGCTGCTACTTCCATTACTGCTACTTATACTACTACTACAACTGCTACTTCCATTACCGCTGCTTATACTACTTCAGCTGCTACTTCCATTACTGCTGCTTATACTACTACAGCTGCTACTTCCATTACCGCTGCTTATACTACTACAGCTGCTACTTCCATTACTGCTGCTTATACTACTACAGCTGCTACTTCCATTAGCTACTTCCATTACTGCTGCTTATACTAATACTACAACTGCTACTTCCATTACCGCTGCTTATACTACTACAGCTGCTACTTCCATTACTGCTGCTTATACTACTACAGCTGCTACTTCCATTACTGCTGCTTATACTACTACAACTGCTACTTCCATTACTGCTGCTTATACTACTACAACTGCTACTTCCATTACTGCTGCTTATACTACTACAACTGCTACTTCCATTACTGCTGCTTATACTACTACTACAACTGCTACTTCCATTACTGCTGCTTATACTACTACAACTGCTACTTCCATTGCTGCTGTTTATACTACTACAACTGCTACTTCCATTACTGCTGCTTATACTACTACAACTGCTACTTCCATTACTGCTGCTTATACTACTACTACAACTGCTACTTCCATTACTGCTGCTTATACTACTACAACTGCTACTTCCATTACTGCTGCTTATACTACTACAGCTACTTCCATTACTGCTGCTTATACTACTACAACTGCTACTTCCATTACTGCTGCTTATACTACTAAAACTGCTACTTCCATTACTGCTGCTTATACTACTACAACTGCTACTTCCATTACTGCTGCTTATACTACTAAAACTGCTACTTCCATTACTGCTGCTTATACTACTAAAACTGCTACTTCCATTACTGCTGCTTATACTACTAAAACTGCTACTTCCATTACTGCTGCTGCCTTCCGTTACTGCTGCTTATACTACTACAACTGCTACTTCCATTACTGCTGCTTATACTACTACAACTGCTACTTCCATTACTGCTGCTTATACTACCACTGCTACTTCCATTACTGCTGCTTATACTACTACTACAGCTGCTTCTTCCATTACTGCTGCTTATACTACTACAACTGCTACTTCCATTACTGCTGCTTCCATTACTGCTGCTTATACTACTACAACTGCTACTTCCATTACTGCTGCTACTTATACTACTACTACAACTGCTACTTCCATTACTGCTGCTTATACTACTACAACTGCTACTTCCATTACTGCTGCTTATACTGCTACTACTACAACTGCTACTTCCATTACTGCTGCTTATACTACTACTACAACTGCTACTTCCATTACTGCTGCTTATACTACTACAACTGCTACTTCCATTACTGCTGCTTTATACTACTACAACTGCTACTTCCATTACTGCTGCTTATACTACTACAACTACTTCCATTACTGCTGCTTATACTACTACAACTGCTACTTCCATTACTGCTGCTTATACTACTACTACAACTGCTACTTCAATTACTGCTTCTAATACTACTACAACTGCTACATCCATTAATTCTGCTACTACAACTGCTATACTACTACACTGCTACTTCCATTACTGCTGCTTATACTACTACAACTGCTACTTCCATTACTGCTGCTTATACTACTACAACTGTTACTTCCATTACTTCTACTTATACTACTACAACTGCTACTTCCATTACTGCTGCTTATACTACTACAACTGCTACTTCCATTACTGCTGCTTATACTACTACTACAACTGCTACTTCCATTACTGCTGCTTATACTACTACAACTGCTACTTCCATTACTGCTGCTTATACTACTACAACTTCTACTTCCATTACTTCTTATTATACTACTACAACTTCTTCTTCCATTACTGCTTATTATACTACTACAACTGCTACTTCCATTACTGCTGCTTATACTACTACAACTGCTACTTCCATTACTGCTGCTTATACTATTACAACTGCTACTTCCATTACTGCTGCTATATACTACTACAACTGCTACTTCCATTACTGCTGCTTATACTACTACAACTGCTACTTCCATTACTGCTGCTTATACTACTACAACTGCTACTTCCATTACTGCTGCTTATACTACTACAACTGCTACTTCCATTACTGCTGCTTATATACTACTACAACTGCTACTTCCATTACTGCTGCTTATACTACTACTACAACTGCTACTTCCATTACTGCTGCTTATACTACTACAACTGCTACTTCCATTACTGCTGCTTATACTACTACAACTGCTACTTCCATTACTGCTGCTTATACTACTACAACTGCTACTTCCATTACTGCTGCTTATACTACTACAACTGCTACTTCCATTACTGCTGCTTATACTACTACAACTGCTACTTCCATTACTGCTGCTTATACTACTACTACAACTGCTACTTCCATTACTGCTGCTTATACTACTACAACTGCTACTTCCATTACTGCTGCTTATACTACTACAACTGCTACTTCCATTACTGCTGCTTATACTACTACAACTGCTACTTCCATTACTGCTGCTTATACTACTACAACTGCTACTTCCATTACTGCTTATACTACTACAACTGCTACTTCCATTACTGCTGCTTATACTACTACAACTGCTACTTCCATTACTGCTGCTTATACTACTACAACTGCTACTTCCATTACTGCTGCTTATACTACTACTACATTACTGCTACTTCCATTACTGCTTATACTACTACAACTGCTACTTCCATTACTGCTGTTTATTCTACTACAACTGCTACTTCCATTACTGCTGCTTATACTACTACAACTGCTACTTCCATTACTGCTGCTTATACTACTACAACTGCTACTTCCATTACTGCTGCTTATACTACTACAACTGCTACTTCCATTACTGCTGCTTATACTACTACTACAACTGCTACTTCCATTACTGCTGCTTATACTACTACAACTGCTACTTCCATTACTGCTGCTTATACTACTACAACTGCTACTTCCATTACTGCTGCTTATACTACTACAACTGCTACTTCCATTACTGCTGCTTATACTACTACAACTGCTACTTCCATTACTGCTGCTTATACTACTACAACTGCTACTTCCATTACTGCTGCTTATACTACTACAACTGCTACTTCCATTACTGCTGCTTATACTACTACAACTGCTACTTCCATTACTGCTGCTTATACTACTACAACTGCTACTTCCATTACTGCTGCTTATACTACTACAACTGCTACTTCCATTACTGCTGCTTATACTACTACAACTGCTACTTCCATTACTGCTGCTTATACTACTACTACAACTGCTACTTCCATTACTGCTGCTTATACTACTACAACTGCTACTTCCATTACTGCTGCTTATACTACTACTACAACTGCTACTTCCATTACTGCTGCTTATACTACTACAACTGCTACTTCCATTACTGCTGCTTATACTACTACAACTGCTACTTCCATTACTGCTGCTTATACTACTACTACAACTGCTACTTCCATTACTGCTGCTTATACTACTACAACTGCTACTTCCATTACTGCTGCTTATACTACTACTACAACTGCTACTTCCATTACTGCTGCTTATACTACTACAACTGCTACTTCCATTACTGCTGCTTATACTACTACAACTGCTACTTCCATTACTGCTGCTTATACTACTACAACTGCTACTTCCATTACTGCTGCTTATACTACTACAACTGCTACTTCCATTACTGCTGCTTATACTACTACAACTGCTACTTCCATTACTGCTGCTTATACTACTACAACTGCTACTTCCATTACTGCTGCTTATACTACTACAACTGCTACTTCCATTACTGCTGCTTATACTACTACAACTGCTACTTCCATTACTGCTGCTTATACTACTACAACTGCTACTTCCATTACTGCTGCTTATACTACTACTACAACTGCTACTTCCATTACTGCTGCTTATACTACTACAACTGCTACTTCTATTACTGCTGCTTATACTACTACAACTGCTACTTCCATTACTGCTGCTTATACTACTACAACTACTTCCATTACTGCTGCTTTACTACTACTACAACTGCTACTTCCATTACTGCTGCTTATACTACTACAACTGCTACTTCCATTACTGCTGCTTTACTACTACTACAACTGCTACTTCCATTACTGCTGCTTATACTACTACAACTGCTACTTCCATTACTGCTGCTTATACTACTACAACTGCTACTTCCATTACTGCTGCTTATACTACTACAACTGCTACTTCCATTACTGCTGCTTTATACTACTACAACTGCTACTTCCATTACTGCTGCTTCCATTACTGCTGCTACTACTACAACTGCTACTTCCATTACTGCTGCTTATACTACTACAACTGCTACTTCCATTACTGCTGCTTTATACTACTACAACTGCTACTTCCATTACTGCTGCTTATACTACTACAACTGCTACTTCCATTACTGCTGCTTATACTACTACAACTGCTACTTCCATTACTGCTGCTTATACTACTACAAATGCTACTTCCATTACTGCTGCTTATACTACTACAACACCTCCTACTTCCATTACTGCTGCTTTATACTACTACAACTGCTACTTCCATTACTGCTGCTTATACTACTACAACTGCTACTTCCATTACTGCTGCTTATACTACTACAACTGCTACTTCCATTACTGCTGCTTATACTACTACAACTGCTACTTCAATTACTGCTGCTTATACTACTACAACTGCTACTGCAATTACTGCTGCTTCCATTACTGCTGCTTATACTACTACAACTGCTACTTCCATTACTGCTGCTTATACTACTACTACAACTGCTACTTCCATTACTGCTGCTTATACTACTACTACAACTGCTACTTCCATTACTGCTGCTTATACTACTACAACTGCTACTTCCATTACTGCTGCTTATACTACTACTACAACTGCTACTTCCATTACTGCTGCTTATACTACTACAACTGCTACTTCCATTACTGCTGCTTATACTACTACAACTGCTACTTCCATTACTGCTGCTTATACTACTACAACTGCTACTTCCATTACTGCTGCTTATACTACTACAACTGCTACTTCCATTACTGCTGCTTATACTACTACTACAACTGCTACTTCCATTACTGCTGCTTATACTACTACAACTGCTACTTCCATTACTGCTGCTTATACTACTACTACAACTGCTACTTCCATTACTGCTACTTATACTACTACAACTGCTACTTCCATTACTGCTGCTTATACTACTACAACTGCTACTTCCATTACTGCTGCTTATACTACTACTACAACTGCTACTTCCATTACTGCTGCTTATACTACTACAACTGCTACTTCCATTACTGCTGCTTATACTACTACAACTGCTACTTCCATTACTGCTGCTTATACTACTACAACTGCTACTTCCATTACTGCTGCTTACTACTACTACAACTGCTACTTCCATTACTGCTTCTTATACTACTACAACTGCTACTTCCATTACTGCTGCTTATACTACTACAGCTGCTACTTCCATTACTGCTGCTTATACTACTACAACTGCTACTTCCATTACTGCTGCTTATACTACTACAACTGCTACTTCCATTACTGCTGCTTATACTACTACAACTGCTACTTCCATTACTGCTGCTTATACTACTACAACTGCTACTTCCATTACTGCTGCTTATACTACTACAACTGCTACTTCCATTACTGCTGCTTATACTACTACAACTGCTACTTCCATTACTGCTGCTTATACTACTACAACTGCTACTTCCATTACTGCTGCTTATACTACTACAACTGCTACTTCCATTACTGCTGCTTATACTACTACAACTGCTACTTCCATTACTGCTGCTTATACTACTACAACTGCTACTTCCATTACTGCTGCTTATACTACTACAACTGCTACTTCCATTACTGCTGCTTATACTACTACAACTGCTACTTCCATTACTGCTGCTTATACTACTACAACTGCTACTTCCATTACTGCTGCTTTATACTACTACAACTGCTACTTCCATTACCGCTGCTTATACTACTACAACTGCTACTTCCATTACTGCTGCTTATACTACTACAACTGCTACTTCCATTACTGCTGCTTATACTACTACAACTGCTACTTCCATTACTGCTGCTTATACTACTACAACTGCTACTTCCATTACTGCTGCTTATACTACTAGAACTGCTACTTCCATTACTGCTGCTTATACTACTACAACTGCTACTTCCATTACTGCTACTTATACTACTACAACTGCTACTTCCATTACTGCTGCTTATACTACTACAGCTGCTACTTCCATTACTGCTGCTTATACTACTACAACTGCTACTTCCATTACTGCTGCTTATACTACTACAACTGCTACTTCCATTACTGCTGCTTATACTACTACAACTGCTACTTCCATTACTGCTGCTTATACTACTACAACTGCTACTTCCATTACTGCTGCTTATACTACTACAACTGCTACTTCCATTACTGCTGCTTATACTACTACAACTGCTACTTCCATTACTGCTGCTTATACTACTACAACTGCTACATTACTGCCATACTACTGCTACTTCCATTACTGCTGCTTACAATACTACTACAACTGCTACTTCCATTACTGCTGCTTATACTACTACAACTGCTACTTCCATTACTGCTACTTATACTACTACAACTGCTACTTCCATTACTGCTGCTTATACTACTACAACTGCTACTTCCATTACTGCTGCTTATACTACTACAACTGCTACTTCCATTACTGCTGCTTATACTACTACAACTGCTACTTCCATTACTGCTGCTTATACTACTACAACTGCTACTTCCATTACTGCTGCTTATACTACTACAACTGCTACTTCCATTACTGCTGCTTATACTACTACTACAACTGCTACTTCCATTACTGCTGCTTATACTACTACAACTGCTACTTCCATTACTGCTGCTTATACTACTACAACTGCTACTTCCATTACTGCTGCTTATACTACTACAACTGCTACTTCCATTACTGCTGCTTATACTACTACAACTGCTACTTCCATTACTGCTGCTTATACTACTACAACTGCTACTTCCATTACTGCTGCTTATACTACTACAACTGCTACTTCCATTACTGCTGCTTATACTACTACAACTGCTACTTCCATTACTGCTGCTTATACTACTACAGCTGCTACTTCCATTACTGCTGCTTATACTACTACAACTGCTACTTCAATTACTGCTGCTTACTTCTACTTATACTACTACAACTGCTACTTCCATTACTGCTGCTTATACTACTACAACTGCTACTTCCATTACTGCTGCTTATACTACTACTACAACTGCTACTTCCATTACTGCTGCTTATACTACTACTACAACTGCTACTTCCATTACTGCTGCTTATACTACTACAACTGCTACTTCCATTACTGCTGCTTATACTACTACAACTGCTACTTCCATTACTGCTGCTTATACTACTACAACTGCTACTTCCATTACTGCTGCTTATACTACTACAACTGCTACTTCCATTACTGCTGCTTATACTACTACAACTGCTACTTCCATTACTGCTGCTTATACTACTACAACTGCTACTTCCATTACTGCTGCTTTATACTACTACAACTGCTACTTCCATTACTGCTGCTTATACTACTACAACTGCTACTTCCAGTACTGCTGCTTATACTACTACAACTGCTACTTCCATTACTGCTGCTTATACTACTACAACTGCTACTTCCATTACTGCTGCTTATATACTACTGCTGCTACTTCCATTACTGCTGCTACTACTACAACTGCTACTTCCATTACTGCTGCTTATACTACTACAACTGCTACTTCCATTACTGCTCTTATACTACTACAACTGCTACTTCCATTACTGCTGCTTATACTACTACAACTGCTACTTCCATTACTGCTGCTTATACTACTACTACAACTGCTACTTCCATTACTGCTGCTTATACTACTACAACTGCTACTTCCATTACTGCTGCTTATACTACTACAACTGCTACTTCCATTACTGCTGCTTATACTACTACAACTGCTACTTCCATTACTGCTGCTTATACTACTACAACTGCTACTTCCATTACTGCTGCTTATACTACTACAACTGCTACTTCCATTACTGCTGCTTATACTACTACAACTGCTACTTCCATTACTGCTGCTTATACTACTACAACTGCTACTTCCATTACTGCTGCTTATACTACTACAGCTGCTACTTCCATTACTGCTGCTTATACTACTACAGGTGCTACTTCCATTACTGCTGCTTATACTACTACAACTGCTACTTCCATTACTGCTGCTGCTATACTACTACTACAACTGCTACTTCCATTACTGCTGCTTATACTACTACAACTGCTACTTCCATTACTGCTGCTTATACTACTACAACTGCTACTTCCATTACTGCTGCTTATACTACTACAACTGCTACTTCCATTACTGCTGCTTATACTACTACAACTGCTACTTCCATTACTGCTGCTTATACTACTACAACTGCTACTTCCATTACTGCTGCTTATACTACTACAACTGCTACTTCCATTACTGCTGCTTATACTACTACAACTGCTACTTCCATTACTGCTGCTTATACTACTACTACAACTGCTACTTCCATTACTGCTGCTTATACTACTACAACTGCTACTTCCATTACTGCTGCTTATACTACTACTACAACTGCTACTTCCATTACTGCTGCTTATACTACTACTACAACTGCTACTTCCATTACTGCTGCTTATACTACTACAACTGCTACTTCCATTACTGCTGCTTATACTACTACAACTGCTACTTCCATTACTGCTGCTTATACTACTACAACTGCTACTTCCATTACTGCTGCTTATACTACTACAGCTGCTACTTCCATTACTGCTGCTTATACTACTACTACTACAACTGCTACTTCCATTACTGCTACTTATACTACTACAACTGCTACTTCCATTACTGCTGCTTATACTACTACTGCTACTTCCATTACTTCTACTTATACTACTACAACTGCTACTTCCATTACTGCTGCTTATACTACTACAACTGCTACTTCCATTACTGCTGCTTATACTACTACAACTGCTACTTCCATTACTGCTGCTTCTACTACTACAACAGCTACTTCCATTACTTCCTTATACTACTACTGCTACTTCCATTACTGCTGCTTATACTACTACAACTGCTACTTCCATTACTGCTGCTACTACAACTGCTATACTACTACACCTGCTACTTCCATTACTGCTGCTTATACTACTACAACTGCTACTTCCATTACTGCTGCTTTATACTACTACAACTGCTACTTCCATTACTGCTGCTTATACTACTACAACTGCTACTTCCATTACTGCTGCTTATACTACTACAACTGCTACTTCCATTACTGCTGCTTATACTACTACAACTGCTACTTCCATTACTGCTGCTTATACTACTACAACTGCTACTTCCATTACTGCTGCTTATACTACTACAACTGCTACTTCCATTACTGCTGCTACTACTACTACAACTACTTCCATTACTGCTGCTTATACTACTACAACTGCTACTTCCATTACTGCTGCTTATACTACTACTACAACTGCTACTTCCATTACTGCTACTTATACTACTACAACTACTTCCATTACTGCTGCTTATACTACTACAACTGCTACTTCCATTACTGCTGCTTTACTACTACTACAACTGCTACTTCCATTACTGCTGCTTATACTACTACAACTGCTACTTCCATTACTGCTGCTTATACTACTACAACTGCTACTTCCATTACTGCTGCTTATACTACTACAACTGCTACTTCCATTACTGCTGCTTATACTACTACAACTGCTACTTCCATTACTGCTGCTTATACTACTACAACTGCTACTTCCATTACTGCTGCTTATACTACTACAACTGCTACTTCCATTACTGCTGCTTATACTACTACAACTGCTACTTCCATTACTGCTGCTGTTACTTCCATTACTTCTACTTATACTACTACAACTGCTACTTCCATTACTGCTGCTTATACTACTACAACTGCTACTTCCATTACTGCTGCTTATACTACTACTACAACTGCTACTTCCATTACTGCTGCTTATACTACTACTACAACTGCTACTTCCATTACTGCTGCTTATACTACTACAACTGCTACTTCCATTGCTGCTGTTTATACTACTACAACTGCTACTTCCATTACTGCTGCTTATACTACTACAACTGCTACTTCCATTACTGCTGCTTATACTATTACTACAACTGCTACTTCCATTACTGCTGCTTATACTACTACAACTGCTACTTCCATTACTGCTGCTTATACTACTACAACTGCTACTTCCATTATTGCTACTTATACTACTACAACTGCTACTTCCATTACTGCTGCTTATACTACTACAGCTGCTACTTCCATTACTGCTGCTTATACTACTACAACTGCTACTTCCATTACTGCTTATACTACTACAACTGCTTATACTACTACAACTGCTACTTCCATTACTGCTGCTTATACTACTACAACTGCTACTTCCATTACTGCTGCTTATACTACTACTACAACTGCTACTTCCATTACTGCTGCTTATACTACTACAACTGCTACTTCCATTACTGCTGCTTATACTACTACAACTGCTACTTCCATTACTGCTGCTTATACTACTAGAACTGCTACTTCCATTACTGCTGCTTATACTACTACAACTGCTACTTCCATTATTGCTACTTATACTACTACAACTGCTACTTCCATTACTGCTGCTTATACTACTACAGCTGCTACTTCCATTACTGCTGCTTATACTACTACAACTGCTACTTCCATTACTGCTGCTTATACTACTACAACTGTTACTTCCATTACTGCTGCTTATACTACTACAACTGTTACTTCCATTACTTCTACTTATACTACTACAACTGCTACTTCCATTACTGCTGCTTATACTACTACAACTGCTACTTCCATTACTGCTGCTTATACTACTACTACAACTGCTACTTCCATTACTGCTGCTTATACTACTACTACAACTGCTACTTCCATTACTGCTGCTTATACTACTACAACTGCTACTTCCATTGCTGCTGTTTATACTACTACAACTGCTACTTCCATTACTGCTGCTTATACTACTACAACTGCTACTTCCATTACTGCTGCTTATACTACTACAACTGCTACTTCCATTACTGCTGCTTATACTACTACTACAACTGCTATTTCCATTACTGCTGCTTATACTACTACAGCTGCTACTTCCATTACTGCTGCTTATACTACTACAGCTGCTACTTCCATTACTGCTGCTTATACTACTACAACTGCTACTTCCATTACTGCTGCTTATACTACTACTACAACTGCTACTTATACTACTACAACTGCTACTTCCATTACTGCTGCTTATACTACTACTACAACTGCTACTTCCATTACTGCTGCTTATACTACTACAACTGCTACTTCCATTACTGCTGCTTATACTACTACTACAACTGCTACTTCCATTACTGCTACTTATACTACTACAACTGCTACTTCCATTACTGCTGCTTATACTACTACAACTGCTACTTCCAGTACTGCTGCTTATACTACTACAACTGCTACTTCCATTACTGCTGCTTATACTACTACTACAACTGCTACTTCCATTACTGCTGCTTATACTACTACAACTGCTACTTCCATTACTGCTGCTTATACTACTACAACTGCTACTTCCATTACTGCTGCTTATACTACTACAGCTGCTACTTCCATTACTGCTGCTTATACTACTACTACAACTGCTACTTCCATTACTGCTGCTTATACTACTACTACAACTGCTACTTCCATTACTGCTGCTTATACTACTACAACTGCTACTTCCATTACTGCTGCTTATATTACTACAACTGCTACTTCCATTACTGCTGCTTATACTACTAGAACTGCTACTTCCATTACTGCTGCTTATACTACTACAGCTGCTACTTCCATTACTGCTGCTTATACTACTACAACTGCTACTTCCATTACTGCTGCTTATACTACTACTACAACTGCTACTTCCATTACTGCTACTTATACTACTACAACTGCTACTTCCATTACTGCTGCTTATACTACTACTACAACTGCTACTTCCATTACTGCTGCTTATACTACTACAACTGCTACTTCCATTACTGCTGCTTATACTACTACAACTGCTACTTCCATTACTGCTGCTTATACTACTACTGCTACTTTTATTATTATTATTACTATTATTATTATTGCTTTTTATCTACAGCTGTTGTTTCTCCGCTATTGTGTCTCATCTTTCTGCGATGTTCCGTGGAGGAGAGACACTTGGAGAAAGATGAGGTGTTGTCAACAGTTTCCTCAGTTTTTTGATGTAACATCCTAATCATAATTTACAAAGGCGTAAAAGCCCTCTTGTTGGAAAATGTATATTATAAAAAGCACTTGAAGTAGGTATATGGAGTGGTAAATCAAATCAGTTAAAATGTGTATAAATCGAAATTAAATTCTTAGTAATTTTTACTTTGTGGTGATATACTGGAAATATAAATACCTTCAAGGAGGATTTTTTATAACACTATTGAAAAAACGGTCTTCCATAAATATGTTGACAACATCGGCATAATGATTTAAACCCTTGACTTTCAGATTGTATAACTAATCTATCTGTTTTATTCCTACTACGATGTTTTTAGTTGCATTATTTTTTCCCAAATGATATGATGTGTGGTCAGGTTTAATTCTAGTTTCTGCCGATGCAGTGACTATGGAGAAAATGATATACTTTTAAATAAGTCTACTTTACGACCTAGTGTTACGCTTACCCCTATTTCGAGAGTCATCGCCCCTGTAGCCTGGTCCCAGACCAGACGTTTCTGCTGCTGGCCTTATCGACTCGACTATATAGGCTACACTCAACACTTCCTGTGGTTTATTTCGAGGAAAAAAATGTCCACTTTAACAAACGTGATAAATACTTCGAAACATCTGTTCAAAGTTCACCATTAGTGTTTTATAATAAGTCAAATGGTTTCATCACTTTACCGCAAATATTGGCCGAAGTTGTGTGCATTACGACACTGTCCATTTCGAGCACAATGTTCGAAAAACATTCCCTACAATTTTTCAGCATTTATTGAGTGATGAAATTATAATCGACATTGTCAATTAAACGACATGACAGGATACAGAATAATGCTTGAGTTATTAAAAACACGTACGATTTACTTCCTGTGAATAGGTGATTCAGAGTGAGTGATTGAGAGTGAGAGTGAATGAGAAAGATTGAGAGAGAGAGGGAGAGATTGATTTATTGAGAGGGAGAGATTGATTCAGACGCCCGCGCGCGCGCGCGCGCACACACACACACACACACACACACACACACACACACACACACACACACACACACACGAGCTGTGACTCGACCCCTGAAGTCACAACTAGGTGAGTACACACACACACACATACACAGGGAGGGGACACAGAAACAAGAGGCCACAATTGGAAGTTGAAGACACAAATGAGTCAGAGAGATAGTAGGAAGTATTTCTTCAGTCATAGAGTTGTAAGGCAGTGGAATAGCCTAGAAAATGACGTAGTGGAGGCAGGAACCATACACAGTTTTAAGACGAGGTTTGATAAAGCTCATGGAGCGGGGAGAGAGAGGGCCTAGTAGCAACCGGTGAAGAGGCGGGGCCAGGAGCTAGGACTCGACCCCTGCAACCACAAATAGGTGAGTACAAATAGGTGAGTACAGAAAAAAAGATTGCATTCTGTTGCCCTAATATTAGAGATTGAGTGTGGAGTATCCTTGGTGTCAGGAAGTGTGTGTACTGCATACTTGATGTCAGGGAGTGCGTGCACTGCATCCTTGATGTCAGGGAGTGCGTGCACTGCATCCTTGATGTCAGGGAGTGCGTGCACTGCATCCTTGATGTCAGGGAGTGCGTGCACTGCATCCTTGATGTCAGGGAGTGCGTGCACTGCATCCTTGATGTCAGGGAGCGCGTGCACTGCATCCTTGATGTCAGGGAGTGCGTGCACTGCATCCTTGGTGCCTATGTTATAAAGTGGAACATTTCCAGTATTCTAATACTCTTGAGAATGTTTTACCAAACTTATTCTTCCAGCAGTGCTGGACGTTCCTCACCATTTAATGATTAGCTCTGGGACACGACCTACATATTTAACCAAGTCTGGTAAATATTCAAGATAAAAAAAACTCGCGCATGTTTGTTGGGTTGCGTGTGTGTAAATATGTTTGTCTTAACTTGGTGTCATGTTTGTCAAACTTCATTTGTGTATGGCCCTGCATGTTATCTCATGAGCGAGTTTTGCGATCTCTGACCCACACAGAACGTGTTATTTCTATTTGGCTGCTTATTTATTGTTTTGCTTATTTCAGTGTTTCTGATGCAAGACTGCAACATTGCATCGTGCTGTACATCAAGGCCAGATGGTCATGAATATCATTCAACAAGGAAAGATATCATACTTAGCAATAATTTGTGGGATTTATGCATGATCTTTCTTCGCCGAAGCACTGTTTACAATGTTTGTAAATGTACAAGGATCTCAGCATAGTTTAAACTAATGACAAAACAGTGAAAACCAAAAATAACAGAGGTCACAACAGGATATTCTCCAGCTGATTGCCTGAAAGAACCTGTTTTGTTGGAATGATAACTCCAGACTATATAATCAAACCATTTCATCTCCTGTCTTAGAAGTCAGGCTACCACTGCCTAACTAAAAGTCTCCAGGCAATCAGGGGCTGTATACCACCACTAGGTAACTCTGGTCTCCTTGTTTACGGCTTACAAAGATGACAGCCATATTTGTGATTGTTTTTTGGGCGTGTCCAATAAATGCTTTACATTCTTACAGCAGTCACTCTCTTTTACTTTGTCTCACCTCACAAGCCCATTCTCATTTCACTTCATACAAAAAACTTGTTGTTCCAGTGCATTTTGTTAGTATTGCAGTACAGTCAGCGAGGAACTTGAGTATTTTACCGTTGCCTGGTTTCTCCAAGGTGAGGCGCTGCTGTGTAAGTGTCCGTGTTGTTTATTTGCTTATTTGTGGGTAAACACATATCTTAGAGGTTTATATTAGCTACACTAACTTAACCTCATATCTATAATAAATATTAGTTACACAAATAATAGAAACAGAAGATGGGTAATGCATAAGAGAATAAACGGTTTTAAATGAGGACGAGTTATGCTGATTATATGTTATCAAAATCAGGTCCCCCTCTGAGTTTTTTTATGAATATCCTCATAGTCCTAATTATTTTCTATAGTGACTAATCTGATGAATAACGTCTGTGACTTTTCTATACTTTTCATGCCCTGCAGTGTAAATAACTTGTATTCACGCAGGTCTCGTTAAATTACCAAATAAAGTAATGTGACAAAACTAGATATTCACTGTAAACCATCTTAGAAATATGAATATATATATATATATATATATATATATATATATAACTAAGCAAATAAAAAAAATATAAACCAGACAACAGTGATGCTTCATTAGTGTGATGTCACAACATGGCGCCTCGCCGTGGCCAGAATTAGTGTGATGTCACAACATGGCGCCTCGCTGTGGCCAGAATTAGAATAAATATCCACACATTTCTGCAACACTTTCTTTGTTGCAGCTCATTTTTTTGTTTGCTCATTTTATTATGAACATCAGAGAAAGTTGGAGAGAGAAGTTTAGGGAGAATTTTAAAAAAGAAAGTTAGTTATGGAGAAGTTAAAATTTACTCTCAGCTCTGGAAGATGAAAGACACTAGCGGGTCGGAACTGACAAAATTAATTTTACCACGGAAGATTTGGAAGATAAAATCGTAATCAGAGTGACGTAGAAGAGAAGGAAGGTGGAGGAAAAAGAGGGAGGGGGGGAGGAAGAGAACAGTAGAACATCAGATATGAAGGAAGCATCAGATATATGAGTGTCATCAGAGAGTGATGATTCAGTTGAACACCAGAGCAGCCAAGGCTAGGTGAGAGTAGCTGGTGCGAGGAAAGGTGTTGTATTTATACCAGCTGTGCTTTGCACAACCTCGTCTTCCCCCCCCACACACAGACAGGCAGGAACCATACATAGTTTTAAGACGAGGTATGATAAAGCTCATGGAGCAGGGAGAGGGAGGACCCAGTAGCGGTCAGTGACGAGGCGGGGCCAGAAGCGGAGTCTCGACCACTGCAACCACAATTAGGTGAGTACACACACACACACACTTTATATTATATAGATATATATATATATATATATATATATATATATATATATATATATATATATATATATATATATATATATATTTATTTATTATTATTATCACACTGGCCGATTCCCACCAAGGCAGGGTGGCCCGAAAAAGAAAAACTTTCACCATCATTCACTCCATCACTGTCTTGCCAGAAGGGTGCTTTACACTACAGTTTTTAAACTGCAACATTAACACCATATATATATATATGTGTGTGTGTGTGTGTGTGTGTGTGTGTGTGTGTGTGTGTGTGTGTGTGTGTGTGTGTGTGTGTGTGTGTGTGTGTCGTGCCTAATACGTAAAACTTGAGATTTTGGCTTAAATAGCAGCGCTCTTCTTGCCGAATAAGGCAAGCGAAAATTTGTGTATGCTATAATTAAGCAAAAATCATTCTGAACCTAACGAAAAAAAAGTTTCATTGTTCTTGTTTATTATTAAATTATTGTAAACTCACGTTTGGTTAATAAATTGGTTACCAGAAGGGTGGTAACACGACAACTGAGCTGCACCAGGAAATATTCATATCCAAGAATCATTGCGCACCTGCATACATTTAACATAGGGGGTTGTTAGGTAAGACACATATGCAACAGTTAGGTATCTTTATTATGAAACGTTTCGCCTACACAGTAGGCTTCTTCAGTCAAGTACAGGAAAGTTGATAGAAGAAGAAGATACTTGAAGACGATGTAATCAGTCCATCAAGTATCTTCTTCTTCTATCAACTTTCCTGTACTTGACTGAAGAAGCCTACTGTGTCGTTTCATAATAAAGATACCTAACTGTTGCATATGTGTCTTACCTAACAACCTGTCGGTATTTTATACCATTTTAATGTTCAACATAGGGGGTTGTCATTACATATGTTATATAATATCGATATGAATAGACTGATGCAGTGGTCGGAGAAGCGCAGATGCAGAGCCGTCAGTCTATCCTGTGAGGATGAACTGAGGGCCCTGAATCTGCTCTCTCCAGAAAGGCGTAGAATTAGTGGAGGATATGATTGAGGTGTATAAATGGAAAGTAGGAATGAATAAAGAGAATGTAAATAGCGTTCTAAAAATATTTAGCCAAGACAGGACTCGCAGCAATGGTTTCAGGTTGGGAAAATTCAGATTCAGGAAGGGCATAAGTTAGATAAATACACGAATGGGTGTGAGGTGGATCTGATAAGCTTGTGCTGATAGGTCTGATGCCGTGCTCCTTAAGTGGATCTGGACTTAACTAGGTCGGATCAGTGGCTTAAGCTGGTGACTTGGACCTGCCTTGCATGGACCAGTAGGCCTGCTGCAGTGTTTCTTCTTTATGTGCCTATCAGTTAGATAATGGAGAGATTATCATATAATAGATTGTTATATAATAAAGAGGGTTGTCATTACATCTGTTATATAATGGAGGGGTTGTCATTACATCTGTTATATAATGGAGGGGTTGTCATTACATCTGTTATATA